>NW_027468955.1:0-300000 GCF_051014615.1 Bombus vancouverensis nearcticus
GATATGGAGATGAGGACGAAATTTGAGGAGCCGAAGAGTAGCAGGGTAAAGCCGGTGGCGAAGCTGTCCGAAACCGAGAGGAACAAGGAACCCGGTCGATCTGGAGATGCGAGGAAGGCGCGATGCTACAATTGCGGTGATGCGGAGCACGTGTGTGCGGAGTGTCCGAGCAAGTCGAGAGAACCTAAATGCTTCAAATGTAGGGAGTACGGACACATCGCATCAAAATGCGACAAGGCACTGGGTGAGCCGTCAAAAAAAGTTTACAGCGTGTTTCGGTCGTTACAAACAAGGCGTGGTAAGGATGTTAAGATGGAAAATTTCGAATTGAGCGCGTTGATAGACACCGGTAGTGAGCTGACTCTAATGCGAGCAGATCAGCATGTGAAAATCGTTGGATTTGGCGGTGTCGGTTCCGGAAGGAATTTTACGCTCGGGAAATTTTCGACGAACATTATTATAGACAATGGGTCGTACTGTATAACCATACACGTAGTTCCAGACACAGTGATGCAACATTCGCTTATTATTGGCGCAGACTTTTTGGACACTGTTGAAATAAGTACAAAAGGGGGAGAATCTTTTATTAGTAGAATAAAGGACGAAAATCCCGATGAGTGTCCGGAAGTCCTCAAGATAGATGTAGAGACACAGGCGAGTGAGATAGATTTGTCACACGTTAAGGACATGCAACATAGTCTAAAAAGAGATTTGAAGAGAACCAAAGCATTGCTAAGAGACGCTCAAACGATGCCAGAGAGATCGAAAGGTGACTCGACGGGTAAAGCAGCTTTACGACAGCTGAAGAACCAGTTAGAAGATGCAGAATGCGCTAGAGCAGTTGCAGTTAAAGCGAAACAGGCACTGGAGCAAGAACCGAATGAGACGCGGGCTTCGTTGCAGGAAGTACTGCGGCAACGTTCCGAAGCAGAAGATCGTGATTAATGTAGCTAGTCGCGAACGAACTGAGCTACTGTCGCAATTGGAAGAAAATAAAGAAGAGTTAGCAGAAGTTTTGAAGAAGTATCGGGCAGCTGTGCAGCAAGTGTCGGAGGAACGGAGAATAGTGGCAAGACACGTGGTGATTGGTAAAGTGGACCACGAGATGGTGTCCTCGTCGGATTCTTGCGGCCAGCAGGAGGACTTAGCGAACATCACGAGGAGGAAGAATCTGGCTAAACAACAGCAACAGGATGTTGTTGATGATATTTGCGAATTTACTGAGAAGGATAGCGTTGCGGGTGTGAGGGTTGTTTCAAGTTTTCGGATAGACTCGAAGAGAGTGAATGCAAGGCGAATGAAAAGACAAGGGAAGTCGCACGCGCGGAATCCCTCCAATAATATCGATACGAAGATTCGATATACAGAGGATGTGGATGACGAGGACGACGATGGGATTGTCGAGGACACGATGAACGTGAAGACATTCGAAAAAGAAGAGATCATAGTCTCGGTAGATGGTAAGTTGTTAACGTCTTCCATGAACCGAGCCTACGAAAATGTCACGATGCTGCCACGACGATCAAAGCCCCTGACAAGAGTGAAATGGGTAAACAAAGAACGGAGAGGAAGATAGAGGAAGAGCGAAAGAGGAGCAGTAGCATCGAGGACGAACAGGCCGCGGTGTTCCAAGAGGAACGAAATCAGCTGCGTGCGGACGCAAAGAGACGGATTGAGGAGATCCAAATCCGAAACAAGCGGGCGTATAACAGGAGACGCAAGAAGGCGACAGCATACAGGACGGGAGATCTAGTGGCAATCGAGAGGATGCAGAGGGGTCCCGGGCTAAAGCTGCATCCGAAGTTTCTTGGACCGTATCGGGTGATAAAAGTCCTGCGAAATGACCGATACATAGTGCAGCGAGAGGGGGAGCACGAAGGGCCACGTACAACTTCCACGGCAGCCGATCACATGAAATGGTGGAATGCTGACGATAGTGATGTAAGTGCGAGCGGCGATGATGAGCACATCTGAGGGCAGATGTGATTGTCAGGAAAGGCCGATTGTAATATCGTAGAATAGCTTTGATTGGAGATCGGCTGAAAATAGAAAAACCGTGTACGTCGTGTTTCTGTGGTTCGTTTACATTTAAGAGTGCCTACGTGACTAAAGGCACGTAGTTGGTAGTTCTTACATAGGTATGAGGGAAACAATAGACAACGTTAGAAGAAGGACGGTTTCGCTATCCAAGGCGAATCGAAAAGTGTGCGTGTTGCGAGAATCAGAGTTGATCGAGACGTCGAAGCATAGAGTCGTTAGAATTGAGTTGCGAGTGTTGTCGAGTGTTAGAGTTGCTAGTGAGAGAGAGTGAGAGAGAGAGAGAGAGAGAGAGAGTTACCAAATAGTTGTCAAGTTATTTGTTGTAAATACGAGCGTTGCATTTAGTTTTCCTGTTAATCAAACATCGTTTCTCTGTCTAACTAATATCTGTATTTTCAATCCATTATTAATAAATTATAATTAATCGGACAAAATTACACCTTTAATATATTCCGATATTACATTACCGTGATGTAATATTTATCATGCTTATTTTGTACGTAAAACGAATCGTTGGAATATTCCCGAAGCTAACGAAGCATTTCCCAAAAGTTAAACCGAAGAAATTAACGCGAATAGTTAAGTGAAATTTTTCCATTAACTTGCTGACCAACCGACAAATAAAAAATCATAAAAATTGTTTCAATGTGTTGAGGTCACGCATAACTTCTTTTTTCATTGACGATTACCAAACAGGTAAAATTTCGAAATTGTACGAAGGCCACGTGACCAGATCGTATTGGAATTTGAAGTGCATGGAAAAACACAACTCGAAGTACAAACCTTGAGCTGTACTACTCGAAGTACAAACGTGAACTAATGGATGCAGAAAAGCAATTAACGCCAAACATCCGAACAGCATCTTGGAGCCCGTCATTGTTCTGAAATAAAAGAAGTGACGAATTAAAAAGACGCAGGACTAATAATAATAAAGGAAACTTAGTTCGTATTATAAATTGAATTTACATCAGAAAAGAAGCACGATCAAGCGAAACAGATCGTAGAAATGACAAATATCATCGATATACGTTTCAGTGTAATTTCACTTTTGAAAATTATTTAGTTTAATACGATCGTATTCATCGCTCTGAAACTTTCATTGTGCTGCAATTTGTGCTGCGTCTTTTTAATTTCTCTATCTTTCTGTGTTTTCGGAAAAATTACTTGAAAGATTAAGAATTGCTTGCCTTATTTTATTTTCGATTAGTTAGGATTTGATTATTCCAGTTAAGGTTTATTATTTATAACAGGTTTTATCACTTGTTTATTATTTAGGAGTTTGTTATTTTAGGATTAGTACCTTTTAGGATTTCTTATCCTTCGAGTTTCTGTTTCAGATATTTAGGTCTATTTCAAGATGTTTTATTACATTAGGATTATTTATTCGATTAAGATAATTTAAGAGTTTCACAATGTACAAAGAAATAATCGCGTGAAATTTAGATTTATGCTTTAAACGTATTAAACACGCGGTAATTTCAATGTCTATAGCCTCGAACGTGTTCTGATTAGTTGTGTCATTGTCTGTGACATTGAAATCACAAAAATCCATTGCAAGTGTGCTGTCATGCAATGTGGATGTAATTGGGTTTTTTGGGTATTTCCTGTATCATCTGATTTGTACAGTACTATTTTAACGCAAGGACAGGAAACTTATTATATATTTCCCGTCCATTATTTGAATCGTTGTGAAGTGTAACGAATTATATTCGATTCGAGGAGATGTTAATGAATTACCCATTTCATATGTAATTACATGGAAATAAAAATCATTGCAAAAATAATTGATCTAATGACAACGGAATTTCCAATATTTTTTTGTTTCGTCACGTCTTTTTCATAATATATCTTTTATAGGTACGTGATTTATTAATCGTTCGAATGGAAATAATTATTCGTATAATATTCAAATGATTCTAGCCATAAAATAAATTAAAACGATACCTGTCAATGATATGCAATCTGCGTATGACGTCAACCTCGATCTATGCTTATACAAGAAATTTTATCAATCAATGACTAGATATACAATAATCAAATGTTATAAAATTTCCTGAAAACCTTTAGGTGTTAATATTAAGGTGTTAATATCTTTAATATTTGCAAGTTATTGTTTAGCGCTAATTAGTTAGAATGTAACAAGTGGTGTACCAGAATTGAGATAATTAAGCCACACGAACAATCTTATTTAGATCTTTTTAATTTTTTAATTCTCTTTTGCTCCAATACTTCGTAAAATTAATCTTCGTTAGCTACTACACTTCATAGAATGACAAGAGATAATTTTTCTTATATAACGTTTCATTCATAAAATCTATCATTAAAGTATATCTTCATAAAAATATCATTCCATACTAACGGTATATTTGGTGTCATACGAGATAACAGTTACCAGTGATGACATATGTAACTTTATAAAGATATCTCGTTTTATTATATATTAAAAGAATGTACTCATTGCTGCTATATTTCAGATGAAAAAAAGGAGGCAACGATTTTACAGTGAAATCGTTCGTTTACAACTGATTCATTTACATTTCATGATAATACTGTGCATTCTGAATATGCTATGATTTGGTTTAAAATAATAAATAGTCCATTCTTGCATACTATTGCTCCGGCTTTACTTGTATTTTCGATATTGGTATAAATAGAAAGACAATTAATGTCGTTCGAGTCTATTTTCGGATCATTTATATTACGTTTAATCCATATAGTTATTATATGAGACATAGTATCGTAAAATTTGGAAGAATAAAACGTTCGTACAGGATGTACATTTTATAAGAATTCCAACAAATCTGCGTGTGCACCTAAAATACAAACCGATAGTGATTGTTCATAAGTTTATATACATTATCTAATGTCAATCGAAGGTATCAATTCTTTTTCTCCATAAGAATACTTTTTCATTTATATGTGTTCAAAAATACACGTGTTCAACCGTGAAGCATATGTCACCTACAACGAAAAAGAGTTTTCCTATACTTAATATTTCCTTTATATACCTATGAAAGTCTATTCTTCGCGTAGTATGAAATTATGAATAAATCTGGAATATTGTTCAATCTGAAAAGAAAAATAACTTATTGACATCATTCATTGATACGAGATTCAGAATGTTTGTTTTGTCTTGCAGAGAAAGAAGGCAGCCCTTTCTTTTAATGTGAAATAGAAAGCGAAAATTTGAAAACAGATTTTTTGGAAATTTACTTGCAAATATCGTTTTCAATATCGTGATTTTCTTCCCAATGGTACTGTACTTTCAAATTTTCCAGTATCCCTCTAAAAACAAAAAGTCGAACCTCGTTATCATTAACATAGGCATTACAAGGAAGAGAAGTATTAGAAAGCAACTCCTTTTTATTATGGATTTCTTTATAATCGTGTAAATAAGAAATTCCGGAAATTTTTTCCTCAAGAATTTAATTCTTGTGTTTTGATTGATAATTATTACACTGCATACTAACTTCTCGCATACTGTTCGCGTCTAACAATTTCCTAATAATAACTACTTCAAAATTACATATGTTCTTGCACGAATTCAAAAGTACGTATGATACAATTACAATTGATTCTAAAATAATAATTATTTAAAGATATTAAGATACTAATTAAACGTTTCACTATATTTCAAAATCTGGAACAACAAATTTTTATTTATAAAAAATGAAACTGTCTTTATATATTCTTTGTCATGATGCTATTTCTTATTACCATGTCGACATTTTTTAAAATTCATTTTGTTATCTCTACGCAATATGAAAATTCATATACTGCTTAATATTTTTTACATATTATCCATCCACCGCATGATATCTCCTGAAAAATCAAAATATTAATGTTATATTATTACAATGCTTCTTAAATTTCAATTTTTGACAAATTTGAAATCCAATATATTTTGCACAATTATTATTTATCAAAAAATTCTAAGTTAGTAACTTTCTTTTCAAATGGCAAATAACATATACTTTGACTTACCTGTAAGTTTTTGTTCCTAATCATCATTTCCTCTTATAGAACATCATTATTGTTCTCATAATTACTACCAGTGTCATAGATATTGTAGTGGCTACAACTGAATTAATAGAAAATGATAAATAACTGTGTATAACACTAACACATAACTGTGTATAACAATGACACATAACTTTTACTTACATATCAGTCGATAAGGGATTACTGTGATATCCTGTTGATGTTTCTTAAGGCACTTGATTAGGTGCGATACGGTATCATTCCTTATGGTATACTGTAGATAAGTATTTTAGAAAATAACAAGAATAAATCTAAATTATTCAGAGGTTCCAGTTTCGGCTTAGACATAAATACAGGACCATTTGCAAAGAAGAAAGGGTGCGTTTCTACAGCCTCGTTATAGTAACCATGAATACCAATCTCTGAATTACTGGTTACTAAACATAAATATCCTATAAAATTTAATATATTTCTTTAATTTTTAATACATACACGAGTTAGTAGTTCTAAATTATGAATCATCCTACCTGTGATATTACACTTTTCCTTATAATATCATCACTCAAGTGAACAACATTAAGATCATGTAAACCATGTCATCCTATCTTACTGTGAAGATACTTAGTTATGTTATCTAACATTATAAAAATATCATCAAATTCAAGTCCTTTTATTCACATCACATGGCCACGGCGATCTGGTTCTTCGTTATATAATGTTCTAAAATTTGTCGTATATATAGGATGTACAAACCGTGATATCAAGGTATCAGTTCTTCCTTCCCAAGGGACAGTTTCATTAAAATTCTGATAGAATTAAAAATTAATTATTAATATTCTAACAATCATATATGTTAAATACATTATAGTCAACGATATATACCTGAGCGAATGTAGGGGTGATTCCTTGATAATTATAAATGTCATCAGCCCACATCATTGTGCCACTTCTTTGTACTCCAGCCTCTAGATTAACAGCCTAAACAAACATACAAAATTTTATAGAAGCTGTACAAAATATAGTATATATGCGCAATATTGAAGCGTTCAAGGGGATATAAAGGTAATGTACATCACATACACGTGTACTCTCATGCAACAAAATACAATTAGATTTAATAGTATAAGCTCTTTTATTCATCATAATAGATTGGAAATTTAAGTGTCTTACGAGGGTGAGTAAAAAGTTACCCGCTCTGTCGGTGTAGAATTTATTTTAAGCAATTGTCAAAAAAGACATACATCATTTTTTGACGTAATCACTCAATTTCTGTATACACTTTGTCCATTTGCCGAAGGACCTTCGTATTTTCTCATTAAAAAATGTTTTGGGCTGAGCTGCGAACCACGAATGCATCGTCGTCTTCACCTTTTCATTAGCTTTTTCGGCATCCATCTCGCACAAACTTTTTAAAACCCAAATCTGTCGTGCACTATTGCATAAGCAGAGCCGTGGCTGATTTGCAAATGATTTGCCACATTATCCAGTGTCACTCGTCTATTCCATAGAGCATAAGTTCATGAGCACGTTCAATGTTGTCATCGTGGATGTGGACGGGCGTCCAGCTGTTTTTTCATAACACTTCTGCGATCTTCTTTGAACTTTTGTGCCCATTCAAACACACTTCGTGACAAAACACTTTCTCCATAATGTGCATTAAATCTTTGATAAATATAGGCATCAAACATAACCTTCGACCACAAGAAACGAATCACAGCATCCTGCACTGTTTTCCTGCAAATCACCATTGCAAAGCGCCATTACTCGTGCAACGGTCACAAACGAATTGACGTAACACAATGAAACCTACGCAGCAGCAATGAACAGATATTGACGTCATACGAAGAGTGCAGATGGATCAATACGGTGGACAGAAGTTTTAACTATCTGGAGTGCGGATAAATTTTTACCGAGAGTCGTATAGGAATCTATAATCTGTAAGTACACCCTTGGCTGAATGGAAATTTCTCTTACATATAGCCAAAAATGCAGAAACAGTGTATTGAATTGGAAAGTGATAAAAAATAAGCGAAGTTTCGAGGTTGCATGTGATTGCATGAGTACACAGGACGTTTTTAGCGAATAAAAAATAATTTTGAAAGACACGAGACTTATCTTGTATTTTATGCACTCTCTGTGTCCGAATCTCCAGAAGCTCTCTATCTTATAAAGTGTTTTAGATTAGCCGGAAAATTTTGTATGTACATACAAGAAGTATACGATCTAAGTGGAATATTCCATTATTCTCTTGATACAACAGAAACGAAATTTACAGAACTTCTCAGAAAGTTGGTTTATTATTACCAAATTAATAGAATTAATATACGTTTATCATCTTTACATACCTAAGTCGTGGAGGTTTATCGTGCGTAAAAAATTAGTGTCGTTTCAAAGTTACATTTCGTACATTTTAAGCCTATAATTTGTAACGTACAAAACAATGTAAATTTGAGCTGTTTCTTATCTCCACAATAAGAAAATCCAACTTTACGTTTTTTACACAATGATATTTATGGAACAGTAATATCATATTATTGCATCGCTTGGAGAATGAAGTCAAGGTACGATGTGACCCTAGTGTAAACGCTGGGATAGCCAGCTGTGCCGCACTTATAAGCGTAAGACACAATACCTATTAAATACGAGGTTAATTCATGTTGTATCAGCAGTGGTCCGCAGCGGTCAGCCTGAAAGGATCGTTAAATTTTTAATCAAAGATACTGAAATATATCGATCGAATTGTATTGAAATTATACTTATATACAGTAATAATCTTCTATTGATTTGTGTATAGAAATACTCCAATTTATAATGTACATGTTATATGTATTTTGAGCAAAACTAAGATTAGAAGGAAATTAGATTAAATACCATAATGAGGTGTGAGAAGTGGGCAAAACTATTAAATTGTGTTTATCTATTATTTCTAATGTTTAAGACGTCGATTTGATGTTAATTCGAATTGACGTGTCTTCAGATACCGTATAGTTTGTAGTAACTCTGTAACTTAATTACGGTACAAGAATCCTCTCCACCCTGAGCATGTTCGGCGCATATTATACCATCAGTGATATCAGGTGCATTAGGAAATTTGGAATAAGCTATTTTGCATTCGGCGTTCTTAATCACTGGCATTTGAACTTCCATTAATGCATTACGTCGTGGTCGTCCTACGAAGAAAATAAGAAAGATATTTAAGACTGGAACTGTTTAATTTTATTATAAAATTGATATCACTTACTATATCTTAACGCTCCCCATCCAGCAACAAGGGGGTTATAGCCGACGAAGTTGCTCTTTCGTAGGGGCTCTTTCGTACAAATGGGATATACGTACCCTGAAAAATAAAAAAATAAATGAAAATGCAGGAAACGAATGACCAAAAGTATGAGAAAGAATTGTACACGCTTTATGACACAATATATGTGTACAGTAAGAAATTTCAGGATATGATACTTCAGTAATACTCAATAGCATATATATATATATATATATATATTGAGGAGTTACTCGAAAATGGCACCTCCTCCACCAATCTAAGAATGGCAATATTATGATTGTGTATGTTTTCTATTCCATCCATATGTGCACAATGTGCTGCGGTCAAAACATGCCTAGCCGATATCAGGGAACCTCCGCACTTCCATAGTGGTTTGTCTGGGTTTCGGGAATTACGAAAACCTAATGCAGCGATCCATGGCCAAGCGCCTAAAATGCAATAGTCATAGTTGTGAATATACATAATTTTTTCTCACATAACGAGTAACAACGATTATTACCTATTCGATATTCGATCATACAGCAGACGATAAGTACATACGTACAAATACTCTGAAATAGAGATTTGATAAAGACAGAAATTAAATTTTTATTCCAGTGGAATACAAATTATTAAATAATTCTATATAATTTCTATTTGAACTATACTGAACTATAAAGTTCAAACGTGTAATTTCTGCCCTAACAGTTTTTGATCTCTATCCATATTATTACTCCTATATCAATTTTTTATTTCAAGCAAAAAGATACTCTTCCTAACATGAAGTAAAAGAAAGAAATAATTCAAGTTAATAAGTAAAGTTACTACCGATAAAATCATAGCATTATTATTTAGTCTAATTGAAATGTACATTGATGTGCTGTTTAATGCCTTTAAAGTTCATTCTTTGCAGTAAATGGCTTATTATTAATCGGAAAGAAAGACATAAAACGTACCAAGTTCAGCTGGTTTACCATCGACCACCCTGGTATGAGAGACGTTGCTAAAACCACGGTATGGTGGTCGCAAAGCCTTATACTTATACACAGTTTTTATTAAAATTTCTCTCTTCTCTTTGTTTGGATCGTTCGGACAGCAAACGATCGTAACATTGCCCTGGTATCTGCACACTGATCGTCTATAAAAATCGGTGGCTGTACGGTACTGTATCTGCCATATTTCTTGCAGAGGTTTACATTTTCTGTAGTCAAGGCACCTGCCTTCTTGATTGTCCGGTGTGGTACATTCTGGATCAAACAATTTTAAAACATTTATGCAGTTCAAAGATGCGTAAGAAAGCGACACCGATTACTCAACTTTCGAAGTAAAAAGCCGATCAAGTCCACAGGATTGCCCTACAGACACGTATTAATCCGTAAGAGTTAGTCATCATGTTGATAATAATTATCTAAAGAAACTTTTCACGTGAAAATATAAAATTTTAATTGATTAGATATTGTGTTAGCCATACTTAAGAAAGAAAATGAAAATGAATGAAATGAAAGAAAAGGACTACCTTCAACCTCATTTTTTAAATAAACACTTTGTCAGTTTTGCGGTAAATAAATTCTTAGGAATTCAGGACAGTTTTTAGTGAATCATTTTGTTTCGACCGTTCGCGGAGAGACGCGATCGCGAGATAGCACGTCAACGAGAGTTGTAAGTTCCCGTTACGATTAAATAATCGACGCCACGAACTGATCGATCCCCTTATTTCGATTATGATAATAAGGGTAGTTCAATGAAATTCCACAGAATTAACACAAATAAATTAATGTTTATTTCAACAACTTATTAACTAGAAAGATATAAAAGGAACAAAAAAAATGTAACTGCGTTTTGGTTGATAAGTAATGCGCGACATACCACATGTGTTGACGGTTCGACTTCTCGAAAAGTTCTGAACGCCTTTCGATTTTTTTCGTTTTTTCTGGAAGGCGACCCCCACTACGTTCGGATCACGCCACATTCTTTTACTGCGAGGTAAAATACGGGCCACGAGTCGACGTTTCTGGAAGTCGCCCTGCTTAATGAACCACGCGCTTGCCACTACAATGTTTGTTTGCCGGGCAGACGCGACGATCCGTCTGCGACATTATAGTGGCGCGATCGATAGTTAAGAATATGACCTATGGTAAGCCGCATGGCGTAACATTCTCCCCCCGTTGAGAGGGTACCGATCAAACTAGGGAGGTGTGGTTGAAGTTCCCATCTTATTTCGTCTCGGTGGCTAGTTGTTCGGGTTTCTCGAGATCGGGTTGAATTGGCAGTGGGACAAGCCTTTTGACGCCCCGATCCAAAATGCTCTTTGCCGTCTGAACTGTAGCTGTCCGGATGACACCATCGGCGCCTGGATGAACCTTGATAACTCGGCCCAGAGGCCAATGCATGGAGGGAACGTTGTCCTCTCTGAGGATGACGATTGTGCCCTTTTGGATGCTGTGTCCACCCTTGCTCCATTTATTGCGGTTGGTTAGCTCGTTCAAATACTCCTTATGCCAGCGGTTCCAAAAATGTTGTTTAAGCTGTTGGATATGCTGCCATTTGGAGAGTCGGTTCGATGGAATGTCTCTGAAATCTCGATCACGTAAGCACATTAATGAATCGCCAATGAGGAAATGTCCGGGAGTGAGGGCTAGGAGATCATTTGGATCGGTGGAGATAGGAGTTAGCGGGCGGGAATTGAGGACTGCTTCTATTTCTATGATAAGAGTATTACGGTGTTAAGCTCATATGTTTCTGTTTCTCCACTCGCGCTGCGCCATAATATCCTTTGATATTTCCGATCCTCTGGTCGTACGAGGAATTGCCGATACATTTTCTCGATGTCGCCAGTGAGTACGTACTGATGAGCGCGGAATCTAATTAATATACAAAATAAATTGTGAATTGATTCGAGAATATAGGATTTCCCCATTTTCATGATTATCGTGATTTTTGTATAAATATATTTTTTAAGATACTAATAATTAGGTAGTCATAAATTAGTATTATCAATTATTTTGCATTTATAATTCCGCCTCTAGTATAAGTGTTAATTGAAAACTAACTTTATGTTTCAAAAAGTACTAGCAAAGTCGTTGAGTAACAAGCCACTGATGCTAACACAAATAGCATTGTCGTAATTAAATATTTCTAATTATTCATTTTTCATTTTGAACCTGTAGAAACAATTTATTATATATAGTATTAGCTAAGTAATTGCATATTTAATTAAGTCGAAATATAAAACTTAGTTATTTTAATAATTTAAAAAATAAAAAACTGACAAACATTTCAATTTAATTTATGGTTGGAACAAAAGACAGTTATTTTTCATTAATTGAAATATTGCAATGCAGAGTACTTTCCAAAATACGCCGAGAGTATTCCTGATGATGAAACGAGCGTTGCTTCATCGAACGCAGCTAAAGAAAAAAACATCTATGTAGTTGGTGGTACGATGCCTGAAATAGAGGGCGATAAATTGTACAATACCTGTACTATTTGGGGTCCCGATGGAACGTTGATAGCAAAACACCGAAAGGTAAGTAATATATTCCTTTATGGCTTTGAATTTGAAAATATTGGGGTGAAGAAAGTGACTCTATCTAGGAATAATTTAGGAATATACATATGTACATACGTATACTATAACCAATTCTATAATTTACGGTTTATAAAATACGTTATGATACGGGAAACGCCCATTTTTGTTGTAATGTGTTTGTTGTTGTATAAATTTTTCACATACTTAAAATATTATTATACTTATTTTTTCTCCTTTTTAAACATTATTAAATGATAAGATTTTTTGATAAAAGAAAGTGATAAAAACGCTGTCAGTTATTAAATAAAAAGTAATTAAAGTTTAGGAGTTGGTAACTTTGATATTAAATTACAAAAGTTGCAGCAATAGAATTAGCGACTACATTTTTATGTTATTAGGTACATCTATTCGACATCGACATTCCTAATAAGATTACTTTTCGAGAGAGTGATTCACTCAGTCCTGGTAACTCCCTAACGACGTTCGATGTGGAGGGCTGCAAAATAGGTATTGGCATTTGCTATGATATTAGATTCGAGGAAATGGCACGCATTTATCGGAACAAAGGTACAGTAACTTAATCGATCAATACTTAACTAGCAAAAAATTAAATATCTTTCTTAACTATATTCTATATAAAATTAATATAATCTGTAACTCTGTATAAAAAGAAGCTTAATTTAAAAAACCAGTATATTTGCTGAAAATGAAACAAATAAAAGAATTAAAAGCACAATAAGAGGACTGTCCTCGCATATTCAGAAATGATGGAATGTGAATCGTGCAACTACGAAGTTAATTGGTATTCGGTGGCTTCATATTTCCTGCTTCTCTGGGTTAGGTTGCCAAATGCTGATATATCCAGCGGCATTCAATATGACCACTGGACCACTGCACTGGTCATTACTTCAGCGTTTCAGAGCGAATGATAATCAATTATACGTTGCCTGCATATCACCGGCTCGTGTTCCTTAAGCAAGTTACGTCGCATGGGGACATACACAGTTGACCAATCCCTGGGGAAAGATTCTTTACGATTTGGAAACTCAAGAGAATATGGCAGTCACCGATATCGGTAATTTACAGCTTAAAATTAAAAGCGAGAGATCCATGATGTAATTAATTTTTAGTCTCGTTAATTTATCGATTTAGCCATCTTCCTCTGTATTTGTTGAATTTATTAGTAAGCATTACTTATTACTTCGTATGTTTCTTTTTTCTATCAGATCTAAAAGTTGTTGAGGAAGTAAGGGCTCAGATACCTACATTTTCTCAGAGACGTACAGATTTGTACGACACTGTCTGTAAGAAGGAGTAACTCTACACTAAAACAGAAAATGTTTTTTTATAATATTTCTACTACCATATCCTTTTTTTGTGAATTATTACTAATTTCTTATCATTTGTACTAAATGAATGACTCAATTAAGAAAACCAAAATGTTATAAATAATAATCTGTATATCTTGTGTATCAACATGTAATTGGATATTATAATAATATAGGAATGCTATAATAATATAGGATAATAATATAGGAGAATAATAATATAGAAAAAAATACATGCTTTTAAACACCTTTAATATCGATCACATAAATTGTTATAATTTACAATGATTACGCATACATAAAAGACCCCTTGATAGTAAAATTTACGATCAAAAGGCACTTACGTATCGTTTAACAACATTTAATTTATAACACCTTTTAAACATTTAGACAGATTAACACATAACACTTCTTATATATAAACATCAATTCGAAGTTATCGGCTTGGAGAAATTGGTCGATTAATACCTGTAGATTGTCTGTCTCGATGAAAGACTTAAAGAGAGCAAAAACATGATAATGCCGCTAATATAATATTCCTTCTTTCTTGTATCTGTCTGCCTCTCAGGTCGTTTTACTAATTACAATAAGTAATTTCGACTTCTTTGCGCACTCTTTTAACGCATTCGAGACCGAAAGAAATTCATATCAGTCAGTAGGCAAGGGTATAATATACATATTTTATATATAACTTATGTAGTAATGTATATATCATGTTAATTTCATATTTTTTTCAATATAGAATTATTATATATATATATATATATATATATATATATATGACTGTACATAATACATTATAGAATAACATAGTATATAATTTTATATTTTAAAAATATGAGGTATACTATTTAAGATTGTCATCGATTTAAAATCAAAGTATGAAAAGGATACCCTGGAGAGAGTAAAACACAGAATCATTCCAACTAAACATTCAGATCGTACCGACACCTAGGTATCGTCTTACAATTAAATCTCGGTCTCGAATGGATTAAAATGAAATACATACTTGCAGCTTCAACATCTTCAATATCGAGGAGATTCAAACTTTACAAATAAATGTAAATTGCGATGTAAAACAAAGCGATGTAAAAAGGGAAAAAGGAGGAAAGAAGGAACAGGGAAGCAAAGAGAAGAAACGAATTTTTCATTTTCTCTTGCCAGGAATATAAGATGCTAAGTAATCTTCCTAAGTAATCTCCTCCAGCTTTTTCTAGTTTGCTCAATAATTATTAGTACATGTTAGGAAAACAAATAGAATTTTTGTTCTCAAGCGAGGTATAATTTAAATTTTGTATGTACACAAAAATGTTAAATATCTGTAATAAACATGGTATAATCAATTTTTTTACATAAAATTATATTGTATAGGCTATTGTTATTTAAACATTTTAAATTGGATGAAGAAAAAAAATGACGCAAATAAAACGTAGGACATTTTAATTAAAGAGACTAATATAGAGATTTATCTACTTAACTGTGATTAAATCATCTCCACTTAACGCTCTACCTCTTCTATTAATTATGCTTCGTTAAACTATGATTACAGAGGATGGGTTTTTTGATAAAATGACATTCTGACAAATATATATAGATCGATATATATAGATATAGATAGACAAATATATAGATTCTTACAACAGTAGTTATGAATGAACAGTAGTTATTGTATCAATTCCGTTCTTCATTTGTGAAAAGACAATTCGCCAGAATATGGATTCACTGTAGTTATAGCTATAGGATTTCAATCTAGTTGACAGACTTGCTTTACGTACTCTTGTTCTACCTTATCGCGATTCTCTCCTCATCTTATACGCTTTGTCGAGTGTCACGTAATTTTTGGGTTGGTTGGTGAAAATAAAATATAGTTGAGTCGTAACACAACTATTAACTTGGTTTTAATCAACCTTTATTATGAATTCAGCAATCACAATGTAACACGCACTGAGTTAACATAAATCACAATTCACTCCAACCACGTTATGTAAGACTTAGTTACAACAATACATTAAGTACGCGACTTATAAGAGTAGAGACCGACATAGATATGTTGACTATTCTAAGGATACAGAATAAGTGAAGTTTTACTGACGATACTGTGTCTGAGGAAAGCTAGGGGTGGGTGTGTCTAAGGACACGGGACTATCGGATTTGTTGATGACAATTTTGGTTAAGGAAGTGAGGGCAGTAGACACCATCTCCGATTGGATAATAGGACGGTTGGTGGACCAGGAAGGGTTTTAGCCGCCCTCGCGAGAAAGTTGCCAACGGAACATACCAGATGTGGAGAAAACCAACTTTCTAAGCTAACACGTGGTAGACAATAAACGTAAAGGGAAATTTAAGACAGGAAATACTCGCTTGGTCCGAAGGACCTTAACTATAAAAATGCCAAGGCCCCTGGTGGGCACTTAAGACTATTGAGGGTGCGCGCCAAGGATATGCAGACATCTGGGTGCCATCCTGTCCGTGGTGTGTGGCCTGGTCTCTGATATGAATTGACGTTACACGAGCAAAGTAATATTGGCATATATCTCGGCTCTGGTTACAATCATTAGTTTCCGCCTAAACGGTTAGAATCACATAGCTCGCGCTCTACTCTCGTTTATTCAACATTCAGGCCATATGGTCGCATGCGACGAGTTTTATGTTAATTCCGACCGATTACAATACCTTTCTTTCGTTTACAAGGAACGACGAGACTGGCAGTTGCGTGATTTCCAATGCAAAAGCCGCGATATCTGCACGATAACCTAACCTCAACCGATTTTGTTGTACTATTCTTATGTGGATTTCGTTTGTACCACTTTCGTAACAAAAATAGAATACGTAGAACACAGCATTCCGTTATGCGATATTGTCGATTCATAACATCCGAAAAATCAGAGATAATTATTTCCCTACAGTTGTACATTTGTGTGAAAAATTACGAACGTAAAGTTGTTTGGTGCATGCACAGTCCTCCCCTCCCCTGCATTTGCGTGGACATGCTAGAAAGATTCACTTTTCCACGGTGAAACTGTATGTATTATAATTTCATTTTTACAAAGGTCGAACATCCTACTATGCATAAATTTAATATTAATATAAGCAGGTTTCGTGTTAAGTATTACATCTGACGTATAAGCACACGTGTGTACGAGCCTTGGTTTTAAATGTCTTATAGTAGACACCGAAAAGATTATTCAGTTGGATATCTGACTCAACATCAATATTTTACTAGGAGATAACATGTTAAGAACACGTTGGTGGATGGCATGGGAGATGATGAATGAAGACATACTTCTGTGAGATACATAAAATAGTAGTCAGAACGTATTTTGGCGCTTGGGGACAGCAACAGCTTTTTTTTTTTTATTTATTTGTTGAAATTACAATCAATTCTCGCGTTGAGAATTTTCAGTAATTTTTCTGGCGTGGCGCAGTGACATGGCTGTTTATTTACAATAAGTTAATACCTATTATAGATAGGTGTAATTTATAAGTATTATAAGTAAGTGCATATGCTTAATTTGGATAATTAAATGAATCTAACGTTTAGGTCTAGCGGGTAGTGCCTCTTCAGCCTGCGAATCTGGTCCGTCGTATCGAGTAGTCCAGTGATTAGGGGGTTTCGGTGTTTCTTGACTCTTTTGCTATATCTGTCGCTATATTTTGCTATTTCCTCTTTGACTGTAGGTATCTTGAGGTCGCGATGGATGGTTTCGTTGGTAACATACCAAGGTGCGTCTATTAAGGCTCTTAGCGTTTTCGATTGGAATCGTTGTAGTATTTCGATGTTGGAGTTACTTGCTGTTCCCCATCGCTTCCTATATCCCTATATTCCGTACTTGCTTCGCTTGGTACTTTTATAATTTTCGTAGTTACAATAAAAAATTTAATTCTTAACAGATTAAAGATTTAACCTCTTGCTTTATAGTGTACAATAATTTTTTTTTTTTTTTTTTTTGTATAGGTTACGTGATCCATAGTTTGAGTAACTAGTACATATATATATTTACGTGACAAGCTTTCATTTCAATCTATATTTAAGATTAATATTTTATCAGTTTCTGTTCGTAACAACATCGAAGTAGTCCATAAGTTTGAAGAGTATAATTAAGGAAGTTATGAAGCAAGAGGTTAAGAACAAATTCTGAAAGAGGTTATGTACAACTTAGTAGTACTGCTTTACATTACTTTGCGAATTACTTTTCAAGCATAAAAATAGTTTAACAGCCACTTATAATTACTTCCTTACCATTACATTCATTAAATTCGTTTGATTTTGTAAACAAAATAACCACGCTGACCAGTCTCTTATTTAAAATAGAATTATTTTGTCATATATCCAACAGTTTACTTTCTCTTCGCTTTGTCTCGTATTACGACTTTATAACGGTGTTTCTTTAAACTTTAAACGATCGTAATAAATGTATTTACGGACGATGACTGATATCTGGTCTGTCTTAAAGTTTCAACTAATTAGTGCCCCGTTACTTTGGACGTTATGAAATGTTGTATAACCAAAGACTTATCTTCTCTTTTGGTAGTTGCATAAGAGAAGACTGAGCCATTGAAACGCTCGAATAGATTAGCTGATTCGCTTAATGTATTTTTACTTCCGACGAGCTAAACACAAGAGCAGAAAGCACATAAGGAATATACAGAAACGTCAAACGTATACAGAAGTATATTTCGTAAAAGCATTAGTACGTAACATGTCTTTATAATTCTATTTATGTATAGTAAAATGGCTTGTATCCATTTTCATGAATTATAACTGACATTTCAAAGCATTCATGTAGATATGTAACTCTCGTTAATTAATAATTTAACAATGCGTCATGAAACGTATCATTTTCGTTTCTTCCTTTGTTTCGTTATACACAGGAACGAATTTGTAAATAAAGATGTATAATCAACGATAACATATGACAGCGAGTATAATAACTGTCAGCAAAGGAAGAGGTCGGTAAAATGATTGTGGTTGATTTCAGTGTATCGGTAAATAAGCTTTGACAGACGTTGCCGGGGGACTCGGTGTCGGTGAAACCGCGTCGATGAAATGATTGTCAGTAATTTAAAGATAACCCAATTTATTGATCTGTCTCCCCTTCATGGCGTTGTACGTCTCTCTATAAAACATATTCTACCTCGGAGGGCTGAAAAATTTAACTTGGTCTCACTGGACTGGACTGTAAGTAAGAAAATTGAAATGCAAAATCCACGTGTGAGCGCAACGGTTTAGATGGAAAGTTCGATAGGACAATTATGTATATTAGCCTGAAAGAAAGCTCGTGGCTTTGCACGCAACACGTAATTTCCCTCGCTGAAATAATCCTATTACAACGATACGATTTAAAATTTTCCTTAACAGACCTCGCAATGTAATTCTTCATCTACAATTTTTTATTCGGCCTGAAACAAGAGACTTTCGAAGCCTTATAGAGTCTCGCGAATCTAAAAGTCAGGTTTCAACGTATTTTCGCGTCTTATTCTATAATACTGAAAACATTAAAGGTGTTAACGATTATTGTCTCACTATGTACGTACATCAAACGAGTACTTACGTAAGAGACGAATGGAAATGGAAACAGCCGAGAATAATTGAAGATAATTTGAATACGTTCCAGGCTATAATACAATTTCTCGTGAACCGTAATTGATTCGCAGAAGGGAATTGCTGCTTCTCACGACTAGCAAAGTGTTTCGCAAAAAAAAAAAGAAAAGAAAAATGGTATCGGAAGGATAGAAAAAAAGCGGTGGCCTACATCAAGCAATCTTCATGCCGATAATGCATTTATTATTCAGTTCGTTCATTTTCTATCGCGTAACAGACACTGGGATAACTGACAGAACGAGCGTATAAATTTTGCATCTCTCAACCTGACTTCTCCCAATTCGTATACTTCCATCCTTCGTATAAGTGACAATGAATCAGAAGAGTTTCATAGCAATATTGAACAACATACAGTCAACTACAACACCATTAGATACATCCACCATACAGTCAACTACAACACCATTAGATAACAGCAATACGATAGATTATAATTTTCTACGCGTCATTGATTCATCATCATCATTTTCCATTTTTTTAGCATATGTAAAAACGTATCTGACGTAATCTTACCTCGCTCTTTGAGTACAAAAATCCATTCAAATGAAACAAAGGGAAAAGAAATAAGAAAACAAACACTCACATACGAATCTTCATTACATAACTGTATGTACTCCTCGAGGTATAATTACTCAGACACGTTACAGCGTACCTTCTTCGTTCCCTGATGGCTGATGTTGATCGTTGACGTTTATAATGAAAGAATTTCGTCAACGGCGCCATCTGGATCCTTGTTGAAAAATTAAAATAGCCGCAACAGCACCATTAAGCTCATCACCCAGAATAGCTCTTGTTGCTGAGTCGTGGAGGAATTCTTATCATCAACGACATAAACTATACCAGTTCCGGTAATGTTCTTTAGATGGTCCAGGCATTCAAACTCGCAACATCGCTTTCCAAGACGGAATTTCTTGCATGTCTGTAGTAAAAAGAAATCGAATCTGGTCCGTCGTATCGAGTAGTCCAGTGATTAGCGGGTTTCGGTGTTTGTTGACTCTTTTGCTATATCTGTCGCTATATTTTGCTATTTCCTCTTTGACTGTAGGTATCTTGAGGTCGCGATGGATGGTTTCGTTGGTAACATACCAAGGTGCGTCTATTAAGGCTCTTAGCGTTTTCGATTGGAATCGTTGTAGTATTTCGATGTTGGAGTTACTTGGACAGCAACAGCTGGTGATACTGTCATACACCTCCATTTATAAACTTTCGAAAATCAATGTGACCTTCAAACTTTAGTGTATTCTGTTTCACAGCACAAAATGTTTCCGAAACGTACATTTATTGTTATAATAAACTTGACTAGTGGCTCTGAAATACTATCCTTGAAAAAACAATGGGGAAATTGGAGCAAAAAATAGAAGGAAATAAACAAAGACCTTGTTGGTTCGTAAAAATAAAATATGCTACAGGAGAAACTTTTTCCAACGGATTGAGATGCGACAAGCTTTAAAAGCTATGACGCGAATCGAGCGTTTGTCTACAAGAGCGCATTTTCGGTGGATATATATGTCGGAATGACATTGGGGATAGGGTTGTCGGTGTTTGAGGAGTCTTCATTGAAGGTAGCCATCGTTGCGGTGTAACGAAGATACGATTTATTGACACAGGTATGAATAACACAGGTTTGACAATCTACCACGGCAGTGAGACGTCCGCGACACTAGTGACAGTGGTCTCCAGTTCAATAACGAATCCGCGGCCAACGGGATGACAGATGGGCGTTCTCGCTGAATCTAAGTCTGACTCGTAAAAATAATTGCTGAGCGTAAAAACGTTACTCTTTGGTCGACGGGAGCGCGTAAAAGAATGCCCGTCCCGTCCCGATGATGCCACAGAGGAAAACTATAACGGGGTGTGTCTAAGGACACGAGATCATCGGATTCGTCGAGAAAAGCCTTCGTTCAGAAAGTAAGGGAAATTGGCGTTGCTGCTAATTGGTCAATCTCCATATCGGTGGTTAGAAAAAGATGCTAGGCGCCCTCGAGGGAAAGTTGCTAGTGGGAGACGCCGCTCGTTGAAAAATATGTCTCCCCTATCTTCCCGTAGTTGGGACAAAGACGGTTTGTCTGTTTGAAGGACTTCAGTTAACTAAACCTTAAGATTTATAACGGGCCCTCGGGCTAGCCGAACATGTACTGCGGAGACGCATCGACATCTGGCAATCATCTTACTCGAAGAATAGGGTCTGCGTGTGGCGAGCCACGGGACAGAAACCGTTGGAATGTTTACTGTCGCGTGTCGCCACGAATATTTCTTTTAAGGAGAGCTATAGAATTACTCCATACCTTTGTTAGGCAAAGCGTTCATCCCTTGACCGCGGCTACGTTGGGCGACAGACCGTCACCTCGAGCCAAAGCTCACCGTCACTAATCTCGAACAATTACAATCGGATTGAATAACTACAATAGTTTAGTTACAGTTATAGTAGACTTTAGATTGCAATGTTGCGGGGCTATCCAAAGGTTCCGGTGTCCTTTCATCTCCGACATATAGATATACATGTATATGTGACGAAATATACTAAAGCAATATTGACCCTTTGTCGCTGAAAGTATCAAACTACAAAACTGCTAAAAATGGTTGCTACCGCAACCATTCTGCAATCTACCTTGCCCAAAACACTCTTCCAGTCACCTCCAAACTCTTCAATTCTCTCCACCTAACCACCCACAAACCATTCACAAACATGCAATTCTCGACAAAAGAAGAACTTATCGTCAGTTGTCCTTAACATCTCGTTCATTCATTTGGTCCCTATCCCCCTATTTCCTCCCACTGCGATGATCGCACTACATTTTTCCACGTCTCTATTCTATTCTCTGGATGATCTGAATTCTCGAGCAGTCGAGTGACGATTGATCTGTACAATTGATCGATTTCTTTTTACTACAGACATGCAAGAAATTCCGTGTTGGAGAGCGATGTTGCGAGTTCGAATGCCTGGACCATCTGAAGAACGTTACCGGAACTGGTATAGTTTATGTCGTTGATGATAAGAATTCCTCCACGACTCAGCAACAAGAGCTACTCTGGGTGATGAGCTTAATGGTGCTGTTGCGGCTATTTTAATTTTTCAACAAGGATCCAGATGGCGCCGTTGACGAAATTCTTTCATTATAAACGTCAACGATCAACATCAGCCATCAGGGAACGAAGAAGGTACGCTGTAACGTGTCTGAGTAATTATACCTCGAGGAGTACATACAGTTATGTAATGAAGATTCGTATGTGAGTGTTTGTTTTCTTATTTCTTTTCCCTTTGTTTCATTTGAATGGATTTTTGTACTCAAAGAGCGAGGTAAGATTACGTCAGATACGTTTTTACATATGCTAAAAAAATGGAAAATGATGATGATGAATCAATGACGCGTAGAAAATTATAATCTATCGTATTGCTGTTATCTAATGGTGTTGTAGTTGACTGTATGGTGGATGTATCTAATGGTGTTGTAGTTGACTGTATGTTGTTCAATATTGCTATGAAACTCTTCTGATTCATTGTCACTTATACGAAGGATGGAAGTATACGAATTGGGAGAAGTCAGGTTGAGAGATGCAAAATTTATACGCTCGTTCTGTCAGTTATCCCAGTGTCTGTTACGCGATAGAAAATGAACGAACTGAATAATAAATGCATTATCGGCATGAAGATTGCTTGATGTAGGCCACCGCTTTTTTTCTATCCTTCCGATACCATTTTTCTTTTCTTTTTTTTTTGCGAAACACTTTGCTAGTCGTGAGAAGCAGCAATTCCCTTCTGCGAATCAATTACGGTTCACGAGAAATTGTATTATAGCCTGGAACGTATTCAAATTATCTTCAATTATTCTCGGCTGTTTCCATTTCCATTCGTCTCTTACGTAAGTACTCGTTTGATGTACGTACATAGTGAGACAATAATCGTTAACACCTTTAATGTTTTCAGTATTATAGAATAAGACGCGAAAATACGTTGAAACCTGACTTTTAGATTCGCGAGACTCTATAAGGCTTCGAAAGTCTCTTGTTTCAGGCCGAATAAAAAATTGTAGATGAAGAATTACATTGCGAGGTCTGTTAAGGAAAATTTTAAATCGTATCGTTGTAATAGGATTATTTCAGCGAGGGAAATTACGTGTTGCGTGCGAAGCCACGAGCTTTCTTTCAGGCTAATATACATAATTGTCCTATCGAACTTTCCATCTAAACCGTTGCGCTCACACGTGGATTTTGCATTTCAATTTTCTTACTTACAGTCCAGTCCAGTGAGACCAAGTTAAATTTTTCAGCCCTCCGAGGTAGAATATGCTTTATAGAGAGACGTACAACGCCATGAAGGGGAGACAGATCAATAAATTGGGGTTATCTTTAAATTACTGACAATCATTTCATCGACGCGGTTTCACCGACACCGAGTCCCCCGGCAACGTCTGTCAAAGCTTATTTACCGATACACTGAAATCAACCACAATCATTTTACCGACCTCTTCCTTTGCTGACAGTTATTATACTCGCTGTCATATGTTATCGTTGATTATACATCTTTATTTACAAATTCGTTCCTGTGTATAACGAAACAAAGGAAGAAACGAAAATGATACGTTTCATGACGCATTGTTAAATTATTAATTAACGAGAGTTACATATCTACATGAATGCTTTGAAATGTCAGTTAGAATTCATGAAAATGGATACAAGCCATTTTACTATACATAAATAGAATTATAAAGACATGTTACGTACTAATGCTTTTACGAAATATATTTCTGTATACGTTTGACGTTTCTGTATTATTCCTTATGTGCTTTCTGCTCTTGTGTTTAGCTCGTCGGAAGTAAAAATACGTTAAGCGAATCAGCTAATCTATTCGAGCGTTTCAATGGCTCAGTCTTCTCTTATGCAACTACCAAAAGAGAAGATAAGTCTTTGGTTATAAAACATTTCATAACGTCCAAAGTAACGGGGCACTAAGATGAAACTTTAAGACAGACCAGATATCAGTCATCGTCCGTAAATACATTTATTACGATCGTTTAAAGTTTAAAGAAACACCGTTATAAAGTCGTAATACGAGTCAAAGCGAAGAGAAAGTAAACTGTTGGATATATGACAAAATAATTCTATTTTAAATAAGAGACTGGTCAGCGTGGTTATTTTGTTTACAAAATCAAACGAATTTAATGAATGTAATGGTAAGGAAGTAACTATAAGTGGCTGTTAAACTATTTTTATGCTTGAAAAGTAATTCGCAAAGTAATGTAAAGCAGTACTACTGAGTTGTACATATCCTCTTTCAGAATTTGTTCTTAACCTCTTGCTTCATAACTTCCTTAATTATACTCTTCAAACTTATGGACTACTTCGATGTTGTTACGAATAGAAACTGATAAAATATTAATCTTAAATATAGATTGAAATGAAAGCTTGTCACGTAAATATATATATGTACTAGTTACTCAAACTATGGATCACATAACCTATACAAAAAAAAAAAAAAAAATTATTGTACACTATAAAGCAAGAGGTTAAATCTTTAATCTGTTAAGAATTAAATTTTTTATTGTAACTACGAAAATTATAAAAGTACCAAGCGAAGCAAGTACGGAATATATGCGGAATATGAATCGCTCAACGAGCCAAAGAGCGGCTCAGTGACAAAATTAGTAAAGTAAAGACCACAAATATTACAACATTATATTCTACCACAAAATAATTCTCTATACAAAAAAGGTACACAACGAATCGATTTTTCACAACGATAAGAGTCAACACAACCAATCAAGACCAGGCGAGACTCTCATAAGACAACGATATCAGAGGGATCAAATCAGCGACTTCAATCTATGTTACAGAGTATAGTTATCAAGAAAAATTGCTCTTTTCATGAAAAGTATGGTAATGATACTCTTATAATACATTGTATATCTGGCAGTCGGATGTGCCCGTGGCCATCGGAAATGTAAAGACGACGCTTTTAGAAAGTGATAGCGCCATCGCGTTTTAAAAACGCGTTAGAAGAAGGACGGTTTCGCTATCCAAGGCGAATCGAAAAGTGTGCGTGTTGCGAGAATCAGAGTTGATCGAGACGTCGAAGCATAGAGTCGTTAGAATTGAGTTGCGAGTGTTGTCGAGTGTTAGAGTTGCTAGTGAGAGAGAGAGAGAGAGTTACCAAATAGTTGTCAAGTTATTTGTTGTAAATACGAGCGTTCCATTTAGTTTTCCTGTTAATCAAACATCGTTTCTCTGTCTAACTAATATCTGTATTTTCAATCCATTATTAATATATTCCGATATTACAAGTGGGGGCTCGTCCGGGATTGAATAAGACAGAGAAACGATACGATTTAACGGAGCTATTTGTGCGGGAGTAGAAAAGAATAGAATAAAATGGCAAACGTTGAAGACGAACGATTGTCGGGGGAAGAGGATTTGACGCTGGAGGAGCTGAGGAGTAAGCTCGCACAGATGAATCTGCCTATATCCGGTGCGAGATCAGTGCTGGTTGCCAGGTTGAACAGAGCGTGCAAACCTGGTCGATCTACTCCTAAGGATTCGAAGCGTGGCGAAGAACCAACAAACCAGCGAGATCTAAGAAGCAAGCAGAGAGCCGAACGCAGTCAAGAGGGAGAGGAAGACCTCGAGAAGCTGAGGACGAAAGAGCTGAGAGCGCGTCTCGTTAGCTTGGGGTTGAAGGTAACGGGAAGAAAATCCGAACTACGCGCGCGGCTACAGGCGGTCCTAGAAGGAGACGATGTATCGTCGGAAGAAGGGAGCTCCGATGAAAGTGAAGGCGAGGACGATAAACAAGGCGCGCGAGAATACAGGAGAGGCACGCGAGCGGTGTATCAGGACCGCGATGAGTATCAGCAGAAGTATATGCGTCGGCTCGATGTTGAGTCTTAAAGACGTGGAAGACTCATTAGAGAAATTCAGCGGGGATGATCTGCTGAGTGTAAATCAGTGGGTGGAAGACTTCGAGGAAATGGCAGAAGTGTGGGGTTGGTCAGACGCCCACATGGTGGCCTATGCTAAGAAATTACTCGCAGGCTCCGCTCAGACCTTCGTACGACAAGAGCGATGCGCGAAGTTCTGGGCAAAGCTAAAAAAGGCGTTGAGGAATGAGTTTGAAAATGTAGTAAGCGACCAACAGATACATGGCGAGTTATCCCATAGAAAGAAGAAAGCAGATGAGAGTCTGCAACAATATATGTATCACATGTGCGGGATTGCAAAAGAAGGAAGGGTTGATACGCAATCCTTGATAGACTACATTATTCAAGGCATTCCCGACGAGGTCGCGAACAAGACTGTGCTATACGGAGCCAGGAATATCGAGCAATTAAAAGAGCGTTTCAGGCGCTACGAAGCGATAAAAAGAGATATGGAGATGAGGACGAAATTTGAGGAGCCGAAGAGTAGCAGGGTAAAGCCGGTGGCGAAGCTGTCCGAAACCGAGAGGAACAAGGAACCCGGTCGATCTGGAGATGCGAGGAAGGCGCGATGCTACAATTGCGGTGATGCGGAGCACGTGTGTGCGGAGTGTCCGAGCAAGTCGAGAGAACCTAAATGCTTCAAATGTAGGGAGTACGGACACATCGCATCAAAATGCGACAAGGCACTGGGTGAGCCGTCAAAAAAAGTTTACAGCGTGTTTCGGTCGTTACAAACAAGGCGTGGTAAGGATGTTAAGATGGAAAATTTCGAATTGAGCGCGTTGATAGACACCGGTAGTGAGCTGACTCTAATGCGAGCAGATCAGCATGTGAAAATCGTTGGATTTGGCGGTGTCGGTTCCGGAAGGAATTTTACGCTCGGGAAATTTTCGACGAACATTATTATAGACAATGAGTCGTACTGTATAACCATACACGTAGTTCCAGACACAGTGATGCAACATTCGCTTATTATTGGCGCAGACTTTTTGGACACTGTTGAAATAAGTACAAAAGGGGGAGAATCTTTTATTAGTAGAATAAAGGACGAAAATCCCGATGAGTGTCCGGAAGTCCTCAAGATAGATGTAGAGACACAGGCGAGTGAGATAGATTTGTCACACGTTAAGGACATGCAACATAGTCTAAAAAGAGATTTGAAGAGAACCAAAGCATTGCTAAGAGACGCTCAAACGATGCCGGAGAGATCGAAAGGTGACTCGACGGGTAAAGCAGCTTTACGACAGCTGAAGAACCAGTTAGAAGATGCAGAATGCGCTAGAGCAGTTGCAGTTAAAGCGAAACAGGCACTGGAGCAAGAACCGAATGAGACGCGGGCTTCGTTGCAGGAAGTACTGCGGCAACGTTCCGAAGCAGAAGATCGTGATTAATGTAGCTAGTCGCGAACGAACTGAGCTACTGTCGCAATTGGAAGAAAATAAAGAAGAGTTAGCAGAAGTTTTGAAGAAGTATCGGGCAGCTGTGCAGCAAGTGTCGGAGGAACGGAGAATAGTGGCAAGACACGTGGTGATTGGTAAAGTGGACCACGAGATGGTGTCCTCGTCGGATTCTTGCGGCCAGCAGGAGGACTTAGCGAACATCACGAGGAGGAAGAATCTGGCTAAACAACAGCAACAGGATGTTGTTGATGATATTTGCGAATTTACTGAGAAGGATAGCGTTGCGGGTGTGAGGGTTGTTTCAAGTTTTCGGATAGACTCGAAGAGAGTGAATGCAAGGCGAATGAAAAGACAAGGGAAGTCGCACGCGCGGAATCCCTCCAATAATATCGATACGAAGATTCGATATACAGAGGATGTGGATGACGAGGACGACGATGGGATTGTCGAGGACACGATGAACGTGAAGACATTCGAAAAAGAAGAGATCATAGTCTCGGTAGATGGTAAGTTGTTAACGTCTTCCATGAACCGAGCCTACGAAAATGTCACGATGCTGCCACGACGATCAAAGCCCCTGACAAGAGTGAAATGGGTAAACAAAGAACGGAGAGGAAGATAGAGGAAGAGCGAAAGAGGAGCAGTAGCATCGAGGACGAACAGGCCGCGGTGTTCCAAGAGGAACGAAATCAGCTGCGTGCGGACGCAAAGAGACGGATTGAGGAGATCCAAATCCGAAACAAGCGGGCGTATAACAGGAGACGCAAGAAGGCGACAGCATACAGGACGGGAGATCTAGTGGCAATCGAGAGGATGCAGAGGGGTCCCGGGCTAAAGCTGCATCCGAAGTTTCTTGGACCGTATCGGGTGATAAAAGTCCTGCGAAATGACCGATACATAGTGCAGCGAGAGGGGGAGCACGAAGGGCCACGTACAACTTCCACGGCAGCCGATCACATGAAATGGTGGAATGCTGACGATAGTGATGTAAGTGCGAGCGGCGATGATGAGCACATCTGAGGGCAGATGTGATTGTCAGGAAAGGCCGATTGTAATATCGTAGAATAGCTTTGATTGGAGATCGGCTGAAAATAGAAAAACCGTGTACGTCGTGTTTCTGTGGTTCGTTTACATTTAAGAGTGCCTACGTGACTAAAGGCACGTAGTTGGTAGTTCTTACATAGGTATGAGGGAAACAATAGACAACGTTAGAAGAAGGACGGTTTCGCTATCCAAGGCGAATCGAAAAGTGTGCGTGTTGCGAGAATCAGAGTTGATCGAGACGTCGAAGCATAGAGTCGTTAGAATTGAGTTGCGAGTGTTGTCGAGTGTTAGAGTTGCTAGTGAGAGAGAGTGAGAGAGAGAGAGAGAGAGAGAGAGTTACCAAATAGTTGTCAAGTTATTTGTTGTAAATACGAGCGTTGCATTTAGTTTTCCTGTTAATCAAACATCGTTTCTCTGTCTAACTAATATCTGTATTTTCAATCCATTATTAATAAATTATAATTAATCGGACAAAATTACACCTTTAATATATTCCGATATTACATTACCGTGATGTAATATTTATCATGCTTATTTTGTACGTAAAACGAATCGTTGGAATATTCCCGAAGCTAACGAAGCATTTCCCAAAAGTTAAACCGAAGAAATTAACGCGAATAGTTAAGTGAAATTTTTCCATTAACTTGCTGACCAACCGACAAATAAAAAATCATAAAAATTGTTTCAATGTGTTGAGGTCACGCATAACTTCTTTTTTCATTGACGATTACCAAACAGGTAAAATTTCGAAATTGTACGAAGGCCACGTGACCAGATCGTATTGGAATTTGAAGTGCATGGAAAAACACAACTCGAAGTACAAACCTTGAGCTGTACTACTCGAAGTACAAACGTGAACTAATGGATGCAGAAAAGCAATTAACGCCAAACATCCGAACAGCATCTTGGAGCCCGTCATTGTTCTGAAATAAAAGAAGTGACGAATTAAAAAGACGCAGGACTAATAATAATAAAGGAAACTTAGTTCGTATTATAAATTGAATTTACATCAGAAAAGAAGCACGATCAAGCGAAACAGATCGTAGAAATGACAAATATCATCGATATACGTTTCAGTGTAATTTCACTTTTGAAAATTATTTAGTTTAATACGATCGTATTCATCGCTCTGAAACTTTCATTGTGCTGCAATTTGTGCTGCGTCTTTTTAATTTCTCTATCTTTCTGTGTTTTCGGAAAAATTACTTGAAAGATTAAGAATTGCTTGCCTTATTTTATTTTCGATTAGTTAGGATTTGATTATTCCAGTTAAGGTTTATTATTTATAACAGGTTTTATCACTTGTTTATTATTTAGGAGTTTGTTATTTTAGGATTAGTACCTTTTAGGATTTCTTATCCTTCGAGTTTCTGTTTCAGATATTTAGGTCTATTTCAAGATGTTTTATTACATTAGGATTATTTATTCGATTAAGATAATTTAAGAGTTTCACAATGTACAAAGAAATAATCGCGTGAAATTTAGATTTATGCTTTAAACGTATTAAACACGCGGTAATTTCAATGTCTATAGCCTCGAACGTGTTCTGATTAGTTGTGTCATTGTCTGTGACATTGAAATCACAAAAATCCATTGCAAGTGTGCTGTCATGCAATGTGGATGTAATTGGGTTTTTTGGGTATTTCCTGTATCATCTGATTTGTACAGTACTATTTTAACGCAAGGACAGGAAACTTATTATATATTTCCCGTCCATTATTTGAATCGTTGTGAAGTGTAACGAATTATATTCGATTCGAGGAGATGTTAATGAATTACCCATTTCATATGTAATTACATGGAAATAAAAATCATTGCAAAAATAATTGATCTAATGACAACGGAATTTCCAATATTTTTTTGTTTCGTCACGTCTTTTTCATAATATATCTTTTATAGGTACGTGATTTATTAATCGTTCGAATGGAAATAATTATTCGTATAATATTCAAATGATTCTAGCCATAAAATAAATTAAAACGATACCTGTCAATGATATGCAATCTGCGTATGACGTCAACCTCGATCTATGCTTATACAAGAAATTTTATCAATCAATGACTAGATATACAATAATCAAATGTTATAAAATTTCCTGAAAACCTTTAGGTGTTAATATTAAGGTGTTAATATCTTTAATATTTGCAAGTTATTGTTTAGCGCTAATTAGTTAGAATGTAACAAGTGGTGTACCAGAATTGAGATAATTAAGCCACACGAACAATCTTATTTAGATCTTTTTAATTTTTTAATTCTCTTTTGCTCCAATACTTCGTAAAATTAATCTTCGTTAGCTACTACACTTCATAGAATGACAAGAGATAATTTTTCTTATATAACGTTTCATTCATAAAATCTATCATTAAAGTATATCTTCATAAAAATATCATTCCATACTAACGGTATATTTGGTGTCATACGAGATAACAGTTACCAGTGATGACATATGTAACTTTATAAAGATATCTCGTTTTATTATATATTAAAAGAATGTACTCATTGCTGCTATATTTCAGATGAAAAAAAGGAGGCAACGATTTTACAGTGAAATCGTTCGTTTACAACTGATTCATTTACATTTCATGATAATACTGTGCATTCTGAATATGCTATGATTTGGTTTAAAATAATAAATAGTCCATTCTTGCATACTATTGCTCCGGCTTTACTTGTATTTTCGATATTGGTATAAATAGAAAGACAATTAATGTCGTTCGAGTCTATTTTCGGATCATTTATATTACGTTTAATCCATATAGTTATTATATGAGACATAGTATCGTAAAATTTGGAAGAATAAAACGTTCGTACAGGATGTACATTTTATAAGAATTCCAACAAATCTGCGTGTGCACCTAAAATACAAACCGATAGTGATTGTTCATAAGTTTATATACATTATCTAATGTCAATCGAAGGTATCAATTCTTTTTCTCCATAAGAGTACTTTTTCATTTATATGTGTTCAAAAATACACGTGTTCAACCGTGAAGCATATGTCACCTACAACGAAAAAGAGTTTTCCTATACTTAATATTTCCTTTATATACCTATGAAAGTCTATTCTTCGCGTAGTATGAAATTATGAATAAATCTGGAATATTGTTCAATCTGAAAAGAAAAATAACTTATTGACATCATTCATTGATACGAGATTCAGAATGTTTGTTTTGTCTTGCAGAGAAAGAAGGCAGCCCTTTCTTTTAATGTGAAATAGAAAGCGAAAATTTGAAAACAGATTTTTTGGAAATTTACTTGCAAATATCGTTTTCAATATCGTGATTTTCTTCCCAATGGTACTGTACTTTCAAATTTTCCAGTATCCCTCTAAAAACAAAAAGTCGAACCTCGTTATCATTAACATAGGCATTACAAGGAAGAGAAGTATTAGAAAGCAACTCCTTTTTATTATGGATTTCTTTATAATCGTGTAAATAAGAAATTCCGGAAATTTTTTCCTCAAGAATTTAATTCTTGTGTTTTGATTGATAATTATTACACTGCATACTAACTTTTCGCATACTGTTCGCGTCTAACAATTTCCTAATAATAACTACTTCAAAATTACATATGTTCTTGCACGAATTCAAAAGTACGTATGATACAATTACAATTGATTCTAAAATAATAATTATTTAAAGATATTAAGATACTAATTAAACGTTTCACTATATTTCAAAATCTGGAACAACAAATTTTTATTTATAAAAAATGAAACTGTCTTTATATATTCTTTGTCATGATGCTATTTCTTATTACCATGTCGACATTTTTTAAAATTCATTTTGTTATCTCTACGCAATATGAAAATTCATATACTGCTTAATATTTTTTACATATTATCCATCCACCGCATGATATCTCCTGAAAAATCAAAATATTAATGTTATATTATTACAATGCTTCTTAAATTTCAATTTTTGACAAATTTGAAATCCAATATATTTTGCACAATTATTATTTATCAAAAAATTCTAAGTTAGTAACTTTCTTTTCAAATGGCAAATAACATATACTTTGACTTACCTGTAAGTTTTTGTTCCTAATCATCATTTCCTCTTATAGAACATCATTATTGTTCTCATAATTACTACCAGTGTCATAGATATTGTAGTGGCTACAACTGAATTAATAGAAAATGATAAATAACTGTGTATAACACTAACACATAACTGTGTATAACAATGACACATAACTTTTACTTACATATCAGTCGATAAGGGATTACTGTGATATCCTGTTGATGTTTCTTAAGGCACTTGATTAGGTGCGATACGGTATCATTCCTTATGGTATACTGTAGATAAGTATTTTAGAAAATAACAAGAATAAATCTAAATTATTCAGAGGTTCCAGTTTCGGCTTAGACATAAATACAGGACCATTTGCAAAGAAGAAAGGGTGCGTTTCTACAGCCTCGTTATAGTAACCATGAATACCAATCTCTGAATTACTGGTTACTAAACATAAATATCCTATAAAATTTAATATATTTCTTTAATTTTTAATACATACACGAGTTAGTAGTTCTAAATTATGAATCATCCTACCTGTGATATTACACTTTTCCTTATAATATCATCACTCAAGTGAACAACATTAAGATCATGTAAACCATGTCATCCTATCTTACTGTGAAGATACTTAGTTATGTTATCTAACATTATAAAAATATCATCAAATTCAAGTCCTTTTATTCACATCACATGGCCACGGCGATCTGGTTCTTCGTTATATAATGTTCTAAAATTTGTCGTATATATAGGATGTACAAACCGTGATATCAAGGTATCAGTTCTTCCTTCCCAAGGGACAGTTTCATTAAAATTCTGATAGAATTAAAAATTAATTATTAATATTCTAACAATCATATATGTTAAATACATTATAGTCAACGATATATACCTGAGCGAATGTAGGGGTGATTCCTTGATAATTATAAATGTCATCAGCCCACATCATTGTGCCACTTCTTTGTACTCCAGCCTCTAGATTAACAGCCTAAACAAACATACAAAATTTTATAGAAGCTGTACAAAATATAGTATATATGCGCAATATTGAAGCGTTCAAGGGGATATAAAGGTAATGTACATCACATACACGTGTACTCTCATGCAACAAAATACAATTAGATTTAATAGTATAAGCTCTTTTATTCATCATAATAGATTGGAAATTTAAGTGTCTTACGAGGGTGAGTAAAAAGTTACCCGCTCTGTCGGTGTAGAATTTATTTTAAGCAATTGTCAAAAAAGACATACATCATTTTTTGACGTAATCACTCAATTTCTGTATACACTTTGTCCATTTGCCGAAGGACCTTCGTATTTTCTCATTAAAAAATGTTTTGGGCTGAGCTGCGAACCACGAATGCATCGTCGTCTTCACCTTTTCATTAGCTTTTTCGGCATCCATCTCGCACAAACTTTTTAAAACCCAAATCTGTCGTGCACTATTGCATAAGCAGAGCCGTGGCTGATTTGCAAATGATTTGCCACATTATCCAGTGTCACTCGTCTATTCCATAGAGCATAAGTTCATGAGCACGTTCAATGTTGTCATCGTGGATGTGGACGGGCGTCCAGCTGTTTTTTCATAACACTTCTGCGATCTTCTTTGAACTTTTGTGCCCATTCAAACACACTTCGTGACAAAACACTTTCTCCATAATGTGCATTAAATCTTTGATAAATATAGGCATCAAACATAACCTTCGACCACAAGAAACGAATCACAGCATCCTGCACTGTTTTCCTGCAAATCACCATTGCAAAGCGCCATTACTCGTGCAACGGTCACAAACGAATTGACGTAACACAATGAAACCTACGCAGCAGCAATGAACAGATATTGACGTCATACGAAGAGTGCAGATGGATCAATACGGTGGACAGAAGTTTTAACTATCTGGAGTGCGGATAAATTTTTACCGAGAGTCGTATAGGAATCTATAATCTGTAAGTACACCCTTGGCTGAATGGAAATTTCTCTTACATATAGCCAAAAATGCAGAAACAGTGTATTGAATTGGAAAGTGATAAAAAATAAGCGAAGTTTCGAGGTTGCATGTGATTGCATGAGTACACAGGACGTTTTTAGCGAATAAAAAATAATTTTGAAAGACACGAGACTTATCTTGTATTTTATGCACTCTCTGTGTCCGAATCTCCAGAAGCTCTCTATCTTATAAAGTGTTTTAGATTAGCCGGAAAATTTTGTATGTACATACAAGAAGTATACGATCTAAGTGGAATATTCCATTATTCTCTTGATACAACAGAAACGAAATTTACAGAACTTCTCAGAAAGTTGGTTTATTATTACCAAATTAATAGAATTAATATACGTTTATCATCTTTACATACCTAAGTCGTGGAGGTTTATCGTGCGTAAAAAATTAGTGTCGTTTCAAAGTTACATTTCGTACATTTTAAGCCTATAATTTGTAACGTACAAAACAATGTAAATTTGAGCTGTTTCTTATCTCCACAATAAGAAAATCCAACTTTACGTTTTTTACACAATGATATTTATGGAACAGTAATATCATATTATTGCATCGCTTGGAGAATGAAGTCAAGGTACGATGTGACCCTAGTGTAAACGCTGGGATAGCCAGCTGTGCCGCACTTATAAGCGTAAGACACAATACCTATTAAATACGAGGTTAATTCATGTTGTATCAGCAGTGGTCCGCAGCGGTCAGCCTGAAAGGATCGTTAAATTTTTAATCAAAGATACTGAAATATATCGATCGAATTGTATTGAAATTATACTTATATACAGTAATAATCTTCTATTGATTTGTGTATAGAAATACTCCAATTTATAATGTACATGTTATATGTATTTTGAGCAAAACTAAGATTAGAAGGAAATTAGATTAAATACCATAATGAGGTGTGAGAAGTGGGCAAAACTATTAAATTGTGTTTATCTATTATTTCTAATGTTTAAGACGTCGATTTGATGTTAATTCGAATTGACGTGTCTTCAGATACCGTATAGTTTGTAGTAACTCTGTAACTTAATTACCGTACAAGAATCCTCTCCACCCTGAGCATGTTCGGCGCATATTATACCATCAGTGATATCAGGTGCATTAGGAAATTTGGAATAAGCTATTTTGCATTCGGCGTTCTTAATCACTGGCATTTGAACTTCCATTAATGCATTACGTCGTGGTCGTCCTACGAAGAAAATAAGAAAGATATTTAAGACTGGAACTGTTTAATTTTATTATAAAATTGATATCACTTACTATATCTTAACGCTCCCCATCCAGCAACAAGGGGGTTATAGCCGACGAAGTTGCTCTTTCGTAGGGGCTCTTTCGTACAAATGGGATATACGTACCCTGAAAAATAAAAAAATAAATGAAAATGCAGGAAACGAATGACCAAAAGTATGAGAAAGAATTGTACACGCTTTATGACACAATATATGTGTACAGTAAGAAATTTCAGGATATGATACTTCAGTAATACTCAATAGCATATATATATATATATATATATATTGAGGAGTTACTCGAAAATGGCACCTCCTCCACCAATCTAAGAATGGCAATATTATGATTGTGTATGTTTTCTATTCCATCCATATGTGCACAATGTGCTGCGGTCAAAACATGCCTAGCCGATATCAGGGAACCTCCGCACTTCCATAGTGGTTTGTCTGGGTTTCGGGAATTACGAAAACCTAATGCAGCGATCCATGGCCAAGCGCCTAAAATGCAATAGTCATAGTTGTGAATATACATAATTTTTTCTCACATAACGAGTAACAACGATTATTACCTATTCGATATTCGATCATACAGCAGACGATAAGTACATACGTACAAATACTCTGAAATAGAGATTTGATAAAGACAGAAATTAAATTTTTATTCCAGTGGAATACAAATTATTAAATAATTCTATATAATTTCTATTTGAACTATACTGAACTATAAAGTTCAAACGTGTAATTTCTGCCCTAACAGTTTTTGATCTCTATCCATATTATTACTCCTATATCAATTTTTTATTTCAAGCAAAAAGATACTCTTCCTAACATGAAGTAAAAGAAAGAAATAATTCAAGTTAATAAGTAAAGTTACTACCGATAAAATCATAGCATTATTATTTAGTCTAATTGAAATGTACATTGATGTGCTGTTTAATGCCTTTAAAGTTCATTCTTTGCAGTAAATGGCTTATTATTAATCGGAAAGAAAGACATAAAACGTACCAAGTTCAGCTGGTTTACCATCGACCACCCTGGTATGAGAGACGTTGCTAAAACCACGGTATGGTGGTCGCAAAGCCTTATACTTATACACAGTTTTTATTAAAATTTCTCTCTTCTCTTTGTTTGGATCGTTCGGACAGCAAACGATCGTAACATTGCCCTGGTATCTGCACACTGATCGTCTATAAAAATCGGTGGCTGTACGGTACTGTATCTGCCATATTTCTTGCAGAGGTTTACATTTTCTGTAGTCAAGGCACCTGCCTTCTTGATTGTCCGGTGTGGTACATTCTGGATCAAACAATTTTAAAACATTTATGCAGTTCAAAGATGCGTAAGAAAGCGACACCGATTACTCAACTTTCGAAGTAAAAAGCCGATCAAGTCCACAGGATTGCCCTACAGACACGTATTAATCCGTAAGAGTTAGTCATCATGTTGATAATAATTATCTAAAGAAACTTTTCACGTGAAAATATAAAATTTTAATTGATTAGATATTGTGTTAGCCATACTTAAGAAAGAAAATGAAAATGAATGAAATGAAAGAAAAGGACTACCTTCAACCTCATTTTTTAAATAAACACTTTGTCAGTTTTGCGGTAAATAAATTCTTAGGAATTCAGGACAGTTTTTAGTGAATCATTTTGTTTCGACCGTTCGCGGAGAGACGCGATCGCGAGATAGCACGTCAACGAGAGTTGTAAGTTCCCGTTACGATTAAATAATCGACGCCACGAACTGATCGATCCCCTTATTTCGATTATGATAATAAGGGTAGTTCAATGAAATTCCACAGAATTAACACAAATAAATTAATGTTTATTTCAACAACTTATTAACTAGAAAGATATAAAAGGAACAAAAAAAATGTAACTGCGTTTTGGTTGATAAGTAATGCGCGACATACCACATGTGTTGACGGTTCGACTTCTCGAAAAGTTCTGAACGCCTTTCGATTTTTTTCGTTTTTTCTGGAAGGCGACCCCCACTACGTTCGGATCACGCCACATTCTTTTACTGCGAGGTAAAATACGGGCCACGAGTCGACGTTTCTGGAAGTCGCCCTGCTTAATGAACCACGCGCTTGCCACTACAATGTTTGTTTGCCGGGCAGACGCGACGATCCGTCTGCGACATTATAGTGGCGCGATCGATAGTTAAGAATATGACCTATGGTAAGCCGCATGGCGTAACATTCTCCCCCCGTTGAGAGGGTACCGATCAAACTAGGGAGGTGTGGTTGAAGTTCCCATCTTATTTCGTCTCGGTGGCTAGTTGTTCGGGTTTCTCGAGATCGGGTTGAATTGGCAGTGGGACAAGCCTTTTGACGCCCCGATCCAAAATGCTCTTTGCCGTCTGAACTGTAGCTGTCCGGATGACACCATCGGCGCCTGGATGAACCTTGATAACTCGGCCCAGAGGCCAATGCATGGAGGGAACGTTGTCCTCTCTGAGGATGACGATTGTGCCCTTTTGGATGCTGTGTCCACCCTTGCTCCATTTATTGCGGTTGGTTAGCTCGTTCAAATACTCCTTATGCCAGCGGTTCCAAAAATGTTGTTTAAGCTGTTGGATATGCTGCCATTTGGAGAGTCGGTTCGATGGAATGTCTCTGAAATCTCGATCACGTAAGCACATTAATGAATCGCCAATGAGGAAATGTCCGGGAGTGAGGGCTAGGAGATCATTTGGATCGGTGGAGATAGGAGTTAGCGGGCGGGAATTGAGGACTGCTTCTATTTCTATGATAAGAGTATTACGGTGTTAAGCTCATATGTTTCTGTTTCTCCACTCGCGCTGCGCCATAATATCCTTTGATATTTCCGATCCTCTGGTCGTACGAGGAATTGCCGATACATTTTCTCGATGTCGCCAGTGAGTACGTACTGATGAGCGCGGAATCTAATTAATATACAAAATAAATTGTGAATTGATTCGAGAATATAGGATTTCCCCATTTTCATGATTATCGTGATTTTTGTATAAATATATTTTTTAAGATACTAATAATTAGGTAGTCATAAATTAGTATTATCAATTATTTTGCATTTATAATTCCGCCTCTAGTATAAGTGTTAATTGAAAACTAACTTTATGTTTCAAAAAGTACTAGCAAAGTCGTTGAGTAACAAGCCACTGATGCTAACACAAATAGCATTGTCGTAATTAAATATTTCTAATTATTCATTTTTCATTTTGAACCTGTAGAAACAATTTATTATATATACTATTAGCTAAGTAATTGCATATTTAATTAAGTCGAAATATAAAACTTAGTTATTTTAATAATTTAAAAAATAAAAAACTGACAAACATTTCAATTTAATTTATGGTTGGAACAAAAGACAGTTATTTTTCATTAATTGAAATATTGCAATGCAGAGTACTTTCCAAAATACGCCGAGAGTATTCCTGATGATGAAACGAGCGTTGCTTCATCGAACGCAGCTAAAGAAAAAAACATCTATGTAGTTGGTGGTACGATGCCTGAAATAGAGGGCGATAAATTGTACAATACCTGTACTATTTGGGGTCCCGATGGAACGTTGATAGCAAAACACCGAAAGGTAAGTAATATATTCCTTTATGGCTTTGAATTTGAAAATATTGGGGTGAAGAAAGTGACTCTATCTAGGAATAATTTAGGAATATACATATGTACATACGTATACTATAACCAATTCTATAATTTACGGTTTATAAAATACGTTATGATACGGGAAACGCCCATTTTTGTTGTAATGTGTTTGTTGTTGTATAAATTTTTCACATACTTAAAATATTATTATACTTATTTTTTCTCCTTTTTAAACATTATTAAATGATAAGATTTTTTGATAAAAGAAAGTGATAAAAACGCTGTCAGTTATTAAATAAAAAGTAATTAAAGTTTAGGAGTTGGTAACTTTGATATTAAATTACAAAAGTTGCAGCAATAGAATTAGCGACTACATTTTTATGTTATTAGGTACATCTATTCGACATCGACATTCCTAATAAGATTACTTTTCGAGAGAGTGATTCACTCAGTCCTGGTAACTCCCTAACGACGTTCGATGTGGAGGGCTGCAAAATAGGTATTGGCATTTGCTATGATATTAGATTCGAGGAAATGGCACGCATTTATCGGAACAAAGGTACAGTAACTTAATCGATCAATACTTAACTAGCAAAAAATTAAATATCTTTCTTAACTATATTCTATATAAAATTAATATAATCTGTAACTCTGTATAAAAAGAAGCTTAATTTAAAAAACCAGTATATTTGCTGAAAATGAAACAAATAAAAGAATTAAAAGCACAATAAGAGGACTGTCCTCGCATATTCAGAAATGATGGAATGTGAATCGTGCAACTACGAAGTTAATTGGTATTCGGTGGCTTCATATTTCCTGCTTCTCTGGGTTAGGTTGCCAAATGCTGATATATCCAGCGGCATTCAATATGACCACTGGACCACTGCACTGGTCATTACTTCAGCGTTTCAGAGCGAATGATAATCAATTATACGTTGCCTGCATATCACCGGCTCGTGTTCCTTAAGCAAGTTACGTCGCATGGGGACATACACAGTTGACCAATCCCTGGGGAAAGATTCTTTACGATTTGGAAACTCAAGAGAATATGGCAGTCACCGATATCGGTAATTTACAGCTTAAAATTAAAAGCGAGAGATCCATGATGTAATTAATTTTTAGTCTCGTTAATTTATCGATTTAGCCATCTTCCTCTGTATTTGTTGAATTTATTAGTAAGCATTACTTATTACTTCGTATGTTTCTTTTTTCTATCAGATCTAAAAGTTGTTGAGGAAGTAAGGGCTCAGATACCTACATTTTCTCAGAGACGTACAGATTTGTACGACACTGTCTGTAAGAAGGAGTAACTCTACACTAAAACAGAAAATGTTTTTTTATAATATTTCTACTACCATATCCTTTTTTTGTGAATTATTACTAATTTCTTATCATTTGTACTAAATGAATGACTCAATTAAGAAAACCAAAATGTTATAAATAATAATCTGTATATCTTGTGTATCAACATGTAATTGGATATTATAATAATATAGGAATGCTATAATAATATAGGATAATAATATAGGAGAATAATAATATAGAAAAAAATACATGCTTTTAAACACCTTTAATATCGATCACATAAATTGTTATAATTTACAATGATTACGCATACATAAAAGACCCCTTGATAGTAAAATTTACGATCAAAAGGCACTTACGTATCGTTTAACAACATTTAATTTATAACACCTTTTAAACATTTAGACAGATTAACACATAACACTTCTTATATATAAACATCAATTCGAAGTTATCGGCTTGGAGAAATTGGTCGATTAATACCTGTAGATTGTCTGTCTCGATGAAAGACTTAAAGAGAGCAAAAACATGATAATGCCGCTAATATAATATTCCTTCTTTCTTGTATCTGTCTGCCTCTCAGGTCGTTTTACTAATTACAATAAGTAATTTCGACTTCTTTGCGCACTCTTTTAACGCATTCGAGACCGAAAGAAATTCATATCAGTCAGTAGGCAAGGGTATAATATACATATTTTATATATAACTTATGTAGTAATGTATATATCATGTTAATTTCATATTTTTTTCAATATAGAATTATATATATATATATATATATATATATATATGACTGTACATAATACATTATAGAATAACATAGTATATAATTTTATATTTTAAAAATATGAGGTATACTATTTAAGATTGTCATCGATTTAAAATCAAAGTATGAAAAGGATACCCTGGAGAGAGTAAAACACAGAATCATTCCAACTAAACATTCAGATCGTACCGACACCTAGGTATCGTCTTACAATTAAATCTCGGTCTCGAATGGATTAAAATGAAATACATACTTGCAGCTTCAACATCTTCAATATCGAGGAGATTCAAACTTTACAAATAAATGTAAATTGCGATGTAAAACAAAGCGATGTAAAAAGGGAAAAAGGAGGAAAGAAGGAACAGGGAAGCAAAGAGAAGAAACGAATTTTTCATTTTCTCTTGCCAGGAATATAAGATGCTAAGTAATCTTCCTAAGTAATCTCCTCCAGCTTTTTCTAGTTTGCTCAATAATTATTAGTACATGTTAGGAAAACAAATAGAATTTTTGTTCTCAAGCGAGGTATAATTTAAATTTTGTATGTACACAAAAATGTTAAATATCTGTAATAAACATGGTATAATCAATTTTTTTACATAAAATTATATTGTATAGGCTATTGTTATTTAAACATTTTAAATTGGATGAAGAAAAAAAATGACGCAAATAAAACGTAGGACATTTTAATTAAAGAGACTAATATAGAGATTTATCTACTTAACTGTGATTAAATCATCTCCACTTAACGCTCTACCTCTTCTATTAATTATGCTTCGTTAAACTATGATTACAGAGGATGGGTTTTTTGATAAAATGACATTCTGACAAATATATATAGATCGATATATATAGATATAGATAGACAAATATATAGATTCTTACAACAGTAGTTATGAATGAACAGTAGTTATTGTATCAATTCCGTTCTTCATTTGTGAAAAGACAATTCGCCAGAATATGGATTCACTGTAGTTATAGCTATAGGATTTCAATCTAGTTGACAGACTTGCTTTACGTACTCTTGTTCTACCTTATCGCGATTCTCTCCTCATCTTATACGCTTTGTCGAGTGTCACGTAATTTTTGGGTTGGTTGGTGAAAATAAAATATAGTTGAGTCGTAACACAACTATTAACTTGGTTTTAATCAACCTTTATTATGAATTCAGCAATCACAATGTAACACGCACTGAGTTAACATAAATCACAATTCACTCCAACCACGTTATGTAAGACTTAGTTACAACAATACATTAAGTACGCGACTTATAAGAGTAGAGACCGACATAGATATGTTGACTATTCTAAGGATACAGAATAAGTGAAGTTTTACTGACGATACTGTGTCTGAGGAAAGCTAGGGGTGGGTGTGTCTAAGGACACGGGACTATCGGATTTGTTGATGACAATTTTGGTTAAGGAAGTGAGGGCAGTAGACACCATCTCCGATTGGATAATAGGACGGTTGGTGGACCAGGAAGGGTTTTAGCCGCCCTCGCGAGAAAGTTGCCAACGGAACATACCAGATGTGGAGAAAACCAACTTTCTAAGCTAACACGTGGTAGACAATAAACGTAAAGGGAAATTTAAGACAGGAAATACTCGCTTGGTCCGAAGGACCTTAACTATAAAAATGCCAAGGCCCCTGGTGGGCACTTAAGACTATTGAGGGTGCGCGCCAAGGATATGCAGACATCTGGGTGCCATCCTGTCCGTGGTGTGTGGCCTGGTCTCTGATATGAATTGACGTTACACGAGCAAAGTAATATTGGCATATATCTCGGCTCTGGTTACAATCATTAGTTTCCGCCTAAACGGTTAGAATCACATAGCTCGCGCTCTACTCTCGTTTATTCAACATTCAGGCCATATGGTCGCATGCGACGAGTTTTATGTTAATTCCGACCGATTACAATACCTTTCTTTCGTTTACAAGGAACGACGAGACTGGCAGTTGCGTGATTTCCAATGCAAAAGCCGCGATATCTGCACGATAACCTAACCTCAACCGATTTTGTTGTACTATTCTTATGTGGATTTCGTTTGTACCACTTTCGTAACAAAAATAGAATACGTAGAACACAGCATTCCGTTATGCGATATTGTCGATTCATAACATCCGAAAAATCAGAGATAATTATTTCCCTACAGTTGTACATTTGTGTGAAAAATTACGAACGTAAAGTTGTTTGGTGCATGCACAGTCCTCCCCTCCCCTGCATTTGCGTGGACATGCTAGAAAGATTCACTTTTCCACGGTGAAACTGTATGTATTATAATTTCATTTTTACAAAGGTCGAACATCCTACTATGCATAAATTTAATATTAATATAAGCAGGTTTCGTGTTAAGTATTACATCTGACGTATAAGCACACGTGTGTACGAGCCTTGGTTTTAAATGTCTTATAGTAGACACCGAAAAGATTATTCAGTTGGATATCTGACTCAACATCAATATTTTACTAGGAGATAACATGTTAAGAACACGTTGGTGGATGGCATGGGAGATGATGAATGAAGACATACTTCTGTGAGATACATAAAATAGTAGTCAGAACGTATTTTGGCGCTTGGGGACAGCAACAGCTTTTTTTTTTTTATTTATTTGTTGGAATTACAATCAATTCTCGCGTTGAGAATTTTCAGTAATTTTTCTGGCGTGGCGCAGTGACATGGCTGTTTATTTACAATAAGTTAATACTTATTATAGATAGGTATAATTTATAAGTATTATAAGTAAGTGCATATGCTTAATTTGGATAATTAAATGAATCTAACGTTTAGGTCTAGCGGGTAGTGCCTCTTCAGCCTGCGAATCTGGTCCGTCGTATCGAGTAGTCCAGTGATTAGGGGGTTTCGGTGTTTCTTGACTCTTTTGCTATATCTGTCGCTATATTTTGCTATTTCCTCTTTGACTGTAGGTATCTTGAGGTCGCGATGGATGGTTTCGTTGGTAACATACCAAGGTGCGTCTATTAAGGCTCTTAGCGTTTTCGATTGGAATCGTTGTAGTATTTCGATGTTGGAGTTACTTGCTGTTCCCCATCGCTTCCTATATCCCTATATTCCGTACTTGCTTCGCTTGGTACTTTTATAATTTTCGTAGTTACAATAAAAAATTTAATTCTTAACAGATTAAAGATTTAACCTCTTGCTTTATAGTGTACAATAATTTTTTTTTTTTTTTTTGTATAGGTTATGTGATCCATAGTTTGAGTAACTAGTACATATATATATTTACGTGACAAGCTTTCATTTCAATCTATATTTAAGATTAATATTTTATCAGTTTCTGTTCGTAACAACATCGAAGTAGTCCATAAGTTTGAAGAGTATAATTAAGGAAGTTATGAAGCAAGAGGTTAAGAACAAATTCTGAAAGAGGTTATGTACAACTTAGTAGTACTGCTTTACATTACTTTGCGAATTACTTTTCAAGCATAAAAATAGTTTAACAGCCACTTATAATTACTTCCTTACCATTACATTCATTAAATTCGTTTGATTTTGTAAACAAAATAACCACGCTGACCAGTCTCTTATTTAAAATAGAATTATTTTGTCATATATCCAACAGTTTACTTTCTCTTCGCTTTGTCTCGTATTACGACTTTATAACGGTGTTTCTTTAAACTTTAAACGATCGTAATAAATGTATTTACGGACGATGACTGATATCTGGTCTGTCTTAAAGTTTCAACTAATTAGTGCCCCGTTACTTTGGACGTTATGAAATGTTGTATAACCAAAGACTTATCTTCTCTTTTGGTAGTTGCATAAGAGAAGACTGAGCCATTGAAACGCTCGAATAGATTAGCTGATTCGCTTAACGTATTTTTACTTCCGACGAGCTAAACACAAGAGCAGAAAGCACATAAGGAATAATACAGAAACGTCAAACGTATACAGAAGTATATTTCGTAAAAGCATTAGTACGTAACATGTCTTTATAATTCTATTTATGTATAGTAAAATGGCTTGTATCCATTTTCATGAATTATAACTGACATTTCAAAGCATTCATGTAGATATGTAACTCTCGTTAATTAATAATTTAACAATGCGTCATGAAACGTATCATTTTCGTTTCTTCCTTTGTTTCGTTATACACAGGAACGAATTTGTAAATAAAGATGTATAATCAACGATAACATATGACAGCGAGTATAATAACTGTCAGCAAAGGAAGAGGTCGGTAAAATGATTGTGGTTGATTTCAGTGTATCGGTAAATAAGCTTTGACAGACGTTGCCGGGGGACTCGGTGTCGGTGAAACCGCGTCGATGAAATGATTGTCAGTAATTTAAAGATAACCCAATTTATTGATCTGTCTCCCCTTCATGGCGTTGTACGTCTCTCTATAAAACATATTCTACCTCGGAGGGCTGAAAAATTTAACTTGGTCTCACTGGACTGGACTGTAAGTAAGAAAATTGAAATGCAAAATCCACGTGTGAGCGCAACGGTTTAGATGGAAAGTTCGATAGGACAATTATGTATATTAGCCTGAAAGAAAGCTCGTGGCTTTGCACGCAACACGTAATTTCCCTCGCTGAAATAATCCTATTACAACGATACGATTTAAAATTTTCCTTAACAGACCTCGCAATGTAATTCTTCATCTACAATTTTTTATTCGGCCTGAAACAAGAGACTTTCGAAGCCTTATAGAGTCTCGCGAATCTAAAAGTCAGGTTTCAACGTATTTTCGCGTCTTATTCTATAATACTGAAAACATTAAAGGTGTTAACGATTATTGTCTCACTATGTACGTACATCAAACGAGTACTTACGTAAGAGACGAATGGAAATGGAAACAGCCGAGAATAATTGAAGATAATTTGAATACGTTCCAGGCTATAATACAATTTCTCGTGAACCGTAATTGATTCGCAGAAGGGAATTGCTGCTTCTCACGACTAGCAAAGTGTTTCGCAAAAAAAAAAAGAAAAGAAAAATGGTATCGGAAGGATAGAAAAAAAGCGGTGGCCTACATCAAGCAATCTTCATGCCGATAATGCATTTATTATTCAGTTCGTTCATTTTCTATCGCGTAACAGACACTGGGATAACTGACAGAACGAGCGTATAAATTTTGCATCTCTCAACCTGACTTCTCCCAATTCGTATACTTCCATCCTTCGTATAAGTGACAATGAATCAGAAGAGTTTCATAGCAATATTGAACAACATACAGTCAACTACAACACCATTAGATACATCCACCATACAGTCAACTACAACACCATTAGATAACAGCAATACGATAGATTATAATTTTCTACGCGTCATTGATTCATCATCATCATTTTCCATTTTTTTAGCATATGTAAAAACGTATCTGACGTAATCTTACCTCGCTCTTTGAGTACAAAAATCCATTCAAATGAAACAAAGGGAAAAGAAATAAGAAAACAAACACTCACATACGAATCTTCATTACATAACTGTATGTACTCCTCGAGGTATAATTACTCAGACACGTTACTGCGTACCTTCTTCGTTCCCTGATGGCTGATGTTGATCGTTGACGTTTATAATGAAAGAATTTCGTCAACGGCGCCATCTGGATCCTTGTTGAAAAATTAAAATAGCCGCAACAGCACCATTAAGCTCATCACCCAGAGTAGCTCTTGTTGCTGAGTCGTGGAGGAATTCTTATCATCAACGACATAAACTATACCAGTTCCGGTAATGTTCTTTAGATGGTCCAGGCATTCAAACTCGCAACATCGCTTTCCAAGACGGAATTTCTTGCATGTCTGTAGTAAAAAGAAATCGAATCTGGTCCGTCGTATCGAGTAGTCCAGTGATTAGCGGGTTTCGGTGTTTGTTGACTCTTTTGCTATATCTGTCGCTATATTTTGCTATTTCCTCTTTGACTGTAGGTATCTTGAGGTCGCGATGGATGGTTTCGTTGGTAACATACCAAGGTGCGTCTATTAAGGCTCTTAGCGTTTTCGATTGGAATCGTTGTAGTATTTCGATGTTGGAGTTACTTGGACAGCAACAGCTGGTGATACTGTCATACACCTCCATTTATAAACTTTCGAAAATCAATGTGACCTTCAAACTTTAGTGTATTCTGTTTCACAGCACAAAATGTTTCCGAAACGTACATTTATTGTTATAATAAACTTGACTAGTGGCTCTGAAATACTATCCTTGAAAAAACAATGGGGAAATTGGAGCAAAAAATAGAAGGAAATAAACAAAGACCTTGTTGGTTCGTAAAAATAAAATATGCTACAGGAGAAACTTTTTCCAACGGATTGAGATGCGACAAGCTTTAAAAGCTATGACGCGAATCGAGCGTTTGTCTACAAGAGCGCATTTTCGGTGGATATATATGTCGGAATGACATTGGGGATAGGGTTGTCGGTGTTTGAGGAGTCTTCATTGAAGGTAGCCATCGTTGCGGTGTAACGAAGATACGATTTATTGACACAGGTATGAATAACACAGGTTTGACAATCTACCACGGCAGTGAGACGTCCGCGACACTAGTGACAGTGGTCTCCAGTTCAATAACGAATCCGCGGCCAACGGGATGACAGATGGGCGTTCTCGCTGAATCTAAGTCTGACTCGTAAAAATAATTGCTGAGCGTAAAAACGTTACTCTTTGGTCGACGGGAGCGCGTAAAAGAATGCCCGTCCCGTCCCGATGATGCCACAGAGGAAAACTATAACGGGGTGTGTCTAAGGACACGAGATCATCGGATTCGTCGAGAAAAGCCTTCGTTCAGAAAGTAAGGGAAATTGGCGTTGCTGCTAATTGGTCAATCTCCATATCGGTGGTTAGAAAAAGATGCTAGCCGCCCTCGAGGGAAAGTTGCTAGTGGGAGACGCCGCTCGTTGAAAAATATGTCTCCCCTATCTTCCCGTAGTTGGGACAAAGACGGTTTGTCTGTTTGAAGGACTTCAGTTAACTAAACCTTAAGATTTATAACGGGCCCTCGGGCTAGCCGAACATGTACTGCGGAGACGCATCGACATCTGGCAATCATCTTACTCGAAGAATAGGGTCTGCGTGTGGCGAGCCACGGGACAGAAACCGTTGGAATGTTTACTGTCGCGTGTCGCCACGAATATTTCTTTTAAGGAGAGCTATAGAATTACTCCATACCTTTGTTAGGCAAAGCGTTCATCCCTTGACCGCGGCTACGTTGGGCGACAGACCGTCACCTCGAGCCAAAGCTCACCGTCACTAATCTCGAACAATTACAATCGGATTGAATAACTACAATAGTTTAGTTACAGTTATAGTAGACTTTAGATTGCAATGTTGCGGGGCTATCCAAAGGTTCCGGTGTCCTTTCATCTCCGACATATAGATATACATGTATATGTGACGAAATATACTAAAGCAATATTGACCCTTTGTCGCTGAAAGTATCAAACTACAAAACTGCTAAAAATGGTTGCTACCGCAACCATTCTGCAATCTACCTTGCCCAAAACACTCTTCCAGTCACCTCCAAACTCTTCAATTCTCTCCACCTAACCACCCACAAACCATTCACAAACATGTAATTCTCGACAAAAGAAGAACTTATCGTCAGTTGTCCTTAACATCTCGTTCATTCATTTGGTCCCTATCCCCCTATTTCCTCCCACTGCGATGATCGCACTACATTTTTCCACGTCTCTATTCTATTCTCTGGATGATCTGAATTCTCGAGCAGTCGAGTGACGATTGATCTGTACAATTGATCGATTTCTTTTTACTACAGACATGCAAGAAATTCCGTGTTGGAGAGCGATGTTGCGAGTTCGAATGCCTGGACCATCTGAAGAACGTTACCGGAACTGGTATAGTTTATGTCGTTGATGATAAGAATTCCTCCACGACTCAGCAACAAGAGCTACTCTGGGTGATGAGCTTAATGGTGCTGTTGCGGCTATTTTAATTTTTCAACAAGGATCCAGATGGCGCCGTTGACGAAATTCTTTCATTATAAACGTCAACGATCAACATCAGCCATCAGGGAACGAAGAAGGTACGCTGTAACGTGTCTGAGTAATTATACCTCGAGGAGTACATACAGTTATGTAATGAAGATTCGTATGTGAGTGTTTGTTTTCTTATTTCTTTTCCCTTTGTTTCATTTGAATGGATTTTTGTACTCAAAGAGCGAGGTAAGATTACGTCAGATACGTTTTTACATATGCTAAAAAAATGGAAAATGATGATGATGAATCAATGACGCGTAGAAAATTATAATCTATCGTATTGCTGTTATCTAATGGTGTTGTAGTTGACTGTATGGTGGATGTATCTAATGGTGTTGTAGTTGACTGTATGTTGTTCAATATTGCTATGAAACTCTTCTGATTCATTGTCACTTATACGAAGGATGGAAGTATACGAATTGGGAGAAGTCAGGTTGAGAGATGCAAAATTTATACGCTCGTTCTGTCAGTTATCCCAGTGTCTGTTACGCGATAGAAAATGAACGAACTGAATAATAAATGCATTATCGGCATGAAGATTGCTTGATGTAGGCCACCGCTTTTTTTCTATCCTTCCGATACCATTTTTCTTTTCTTTTTTTTTTGCGAAACACTTTGCTAGTCGTGAGAAGCAGCAATTCCCTTCTGCGAATCAATTACGGTTCACGAGAAATTGTATTATAGCCTGGAACGTATTCAAATTATCTTCAATTATTCTCGGCTGTTTCCATTTCCATTCGTCTCTTACGTAAGTACTCGTTTGATGTACGTACATAGTGAGACAATAATCGTTAACACCTTTAATGTTTTCAGTATTATAGAATAAGACGCGAAAATACGTTGAAACCTGACTTTTAGATTCGCGAGACTCTATAAGGCTTCGAAAGTCTCTTGTTTCAGGCCGAATAAAAAATTGTAGATGAAGAATTACATTGCGAGGTCTGTTAAGGAAAATTTTAAATCGTATCGTTGTAATAGGATTATTTCAGCGAGGGAAATTACGTGTTGCGTGCGAAGCCACGAGCTTTCTTTCAGGCTAGTATACATAATTGTCCTATCGAACTTTCCATCTAAACCGTTGCGCTCACACGTGGATTTTGCATTTCAATTTTCTTACTTACAGTCCAGTCCAGTGAGACCAAGTTAAATTTTTCAGCCCTCCGAGGTAGAATATGCTTTATAGAGAGACGTACAACGCCATGAAGGGGAGACAGATCAATAAATTGGGTTATCTTTAAATTACTGACAATCATTTCATCGACGCGGTTTCACCGACACCGAGTCCCCCGGCAACGTCTGTCAAAGCTTATTTACCGATACACTGAAATCAACCACAATCATTTTACCGACCTCTTCCTTTGCTGACAGTTATTATACTCGCTGTCATATGTTATCGTTGATTATACATCTTTATTTACAAATTCGTTCCTGTGTATAACGAAACAAAGGAAGAAACGAAAATGATACGTTTCATGACGCATTGTTAAATTATTAATTAACGAGAGTTACATATCTACATGAATGCTTTGAAATGTCAGTTAGAATTCATGGAAATGGATACAAGCCATTTTACTATACATAAATAGAATTATAAAGACATGTTACGTACTAATGCTTTTACGAAATATACTTCTGTATACGTTTGACGTTTCTGTATTATTCCTTATGTGCTTTCTGCTCTTGTGTTTAGCTCGTCGGAAGTAAAAATACGTTAAGCGAATCAGCTAATCTATTCGAGCGTTTCAATGGCTCAGTCTTCTCTTATGCAACTACCAAAAGAGAAGATAAGTCTTTGGTTATAAAACATTTCATAACGTCCAAAGTAACGGGGCACTAAGATGAAACTTTAAGACAGACCAGATATCAGTCATCGTCCGTAAATACATTTATTACGATCGTTTAAAGTTTAAAGAAACACCGTTATAAAGTCGTAATACGAGTCAAAGCGAAGAGAAAGTAAACTGTTGGATATATGACAAAATAATTCTATTTTAAATAAGAGACTGGTCAGCGTGGTTATTTTGTTTACAAAATCAAACGAATTTAATGAATGTAATGGTAAGGAAGTAACTATAAGTGGCTGTTAAACTATTTTTATGCTTGAAAAGTAATTCGCAAAGTAATGTAAAGCAGTACTACTGAGTTGTACATATCCTCTTTCAGAATTTGTTCTTAACCTCTTGCTTCATAACTTCCTTAATTATACTCTTCAAACTTATGGACTACTTCGATGTTGTTACGAATAGAAACTGATAAAATATTAATCTTAAATATAGATTGAAATGAAAGCTTGTCACGTAAATATATATATGTACTAGTTACTCAAACTATGGATCACATAACCTATACAAAAAAAAAAAAAAAAAATTATTGTACACTATAAAGCAAGAGGTTAAATCTTTAATCTGTTAAGAATTAAATTTTTTATTGTAACTACGAAAATTATAAAAGTACCAAGCGAAGCAAGTACGGAATATATGCGGAATATGAATCGCTCAACGAGCCAAAGAGCGGCTCAGTGACAAAATTAGTAAAGTAAAGACCACAAATATTACAACATTATATTCTACCACAAAATAATTCTCTATACAAAAAAGGTACACAACGAATCGATTTTTCACAACGATAAGAGTCAACACAACCAATCAAGACCAGGCGAGACTCTCATAAGACAACGATATCAGAGGGATCAAATCAGCGACTTCAATCTATGTTACAGAGTATAGTTATCAAGAAAAATTGCTCTTTTCATGAAAAGTATGGTAATGATACTCTTATAATACATTGTATATCTGGCAGTCGGATGTGCCCGTGGCCATCGGAAATGTAAAGACGACGCTTTTAGAAAGTGATAGCGCCATCGCGTTTTAAAAACGCGTTAGAAGAAGGACGGTTTCGCTATCCAAGGCGAATCGAAAAGTGTGCGTGTTGCGAGAATCAGAGTTGATCGAGACGTCGAAGCATAGAGTCGTTAGAATTGAGTTGCGAGTGTTGTCGAGTGTTAGAGTTGCTAGTGAGAGAGAGAGAGAGAGTTACCAAATAGTTGTCAAGTTATTTGTTGTAAATACGAGCGTTCCATTTAGTTTTCCTGTTAATCAAACATCGTTTCTCTGTCTAACTAATATCTGTATTTTCAATCCATTATTAATATATTCCGATATTACAAGTGGGGGCTCGTCCGGGATTGAATAAGACAGAGAAACGATACGATTTAACGGAGCTATTTGTGCGGGAGTAGAAAAGAATAGAATAAAATGGCAAACGTTGAAGACGAACGATTGTCGGGGGAAGAGGATTTGACGCTGGAGGAGCTGAGGAGTAAGCTCGCACAGATGAATCTGCCTATATCCGGTGCGAGATCAGTGCTGGTTGCCAGGTTGAACAGAGCGTGCAAACCTGGTCGATCTACTCCTAAGGATTCGAAGCGTGGCGAAGAACCAACAAACCAGCGAGATCTAAGAAGCAAGCAGAGAGCCGAACGCAGTCAAGAGGGAGAGGAAGACCTCGAGAAGCTGAGGACGAAAGAGCTGAGAGCGCGTCTCGTTAGCTTGGGGTTGAAGGTAACGGGAAGAAAATCCGAACTACGCGCGCGGCTACAGGCGGTCCTAGAAGGAGACGATGTATCGTCGGAAGAAGGGAGCTCCGATGAAAGTGAAGGCGAGGACGATAAACAAGGCGCGCGAGAATACAGGAGAGGCACGCGAGCGGTGTATCAGGACCGCGATGAGTATCAGCAGAAGTATATGCGTCGGCTCGATGTTGAGTCTTAAAGACGTGGAAGACTCATTAGAGAAATTCAGCGGGGATGATCTGCTGAGTGTAAATCAGTGGGTGGAAGACTTCGAGGAAATGGCAGAAGTGTGGGGTTGGTCAGACGCCCACATGGTGGCCTATGCTAAGAAATTACTCGCAGGCTCCGCTCAGACCTTCGTACGACAAGAGCGATGCGCGAAGTTCTGGGCAAAGCTAAAAAAGGCGTTGAGGAATGAGTTTGAAAATGTAGTAAGCGACCAACAGATACATGGCGAGTTATCCCATAGAAAGAAGAAAGCAGATGAGAGTCTGCAACAATATATGTATCACATGTGCGGGATTGCAAAAGAAGGAAGGGTTGATACGCAATCCTTGATAGACTACATTATTCAAGGCATTCCCGACGAGGTCGCGAACAAGACTGTGCTATACGGAGCCAGGAATATCGAGCAATTAAAAGAGCGTTTCAGGCGCTACGAAGCGATAAAAAGAGATATGGAGATGAGGACGAAATTTGAGGAGCCGAAGAGTAGCAGGGTAAAGCCGGTGGCGAAGCTGTCCGAAACCGAGAGGAACAAGGAACCCGGTCGATCTGGAGATGCGAGGAAGGCGCGATGCTACAATTGCGGTGATGCGGAGCACGTGTGTGCGGAGTGTCCGAGCAAGTCGAGAGAACCTAAATGCTTCAAATGTAGGGAGTACGGACACATCGCATCAAAATGCGACAAGGCACTGGGTGAGCCGTCAAAAAAAGTTTACAGCGTGTTTCGGTCGTTACAAACAAGGCGTGGTAAGGATGTTAAGATGGAAAATTTCGAATTGAGCGCGTTGATAGACACCGGTAGTGAGCTGACTCTAATGCGAGCAGATCAGCATGTGAAAATCGTTGGATTTGGCGGTGTCGGTTCCGGAAGGAATTTTACGCTCGGGAAATTTTCGACGAACATTATTATAGACAATGAGTCGTACTGTATAACCATACACGTAGTTCCAGACACAGTGATGCAACATTCGCTTATTATTGGCGCAGACTTTTTGGACACTGTTGAAATAAGTACAAAAGGGGGAGAATCTTTTATTAGTAGAATAAAGGACGAAAATCCCGATGAGTGTCCGGAAGTCCTCAAGATAGATGTAGAGACACAGGCGAGTGAGATAGATTTGTCACACGTTAAGGACATGCAACATAGTCTAAAAAGAGATTTGAAGAGAACCAAAGCATTGCTAAGAGACGCTCAAACGATGCCGGAGAGATCGAAAGGTGACTCGACGGGTAAAGCAGCTTTACGACAGCTGAAGAACCAGTTAGAAGATGCAGAATGCGCTAGAGCAGTTGCAGTTAAAGCGAAACAGGCACTGGAGCAAGAACCGAATGAGACGCGGGCTTCGTTGCAGGAAGTACTGCGGCAACGTTCCGAAGCAGAAGATCGTGATTAATGTAGCTAGTCGCGAACGAACTGAGCTACTGTCGCAATTGGAAGAAAATAAAGAAGAGTTAGCAGAAGTTTTGAAGAAGTATCGGGCAGCTGTGCAGCAAGTGTCGGAGGAACGGAGAATAGTGGCAAGACACGTGGTGATTGGTAAAGTGGACCACGAGATGGTGTCCTCGTCGGATTCTTGCGGCCAGCAGGAGGACTTAGCGAACATCACGAGGAGGAAGAATCTGGCTAAACAACAGCAACAGGATGTTGTTGATGATATTTGCGAATTTACTGAGAAGGATAGCGTTGCGGGTGTGAGGGTTGTTTCAAGTTTTCGGATAGACTCGAAGAGAGTGAATGCAAGGCGAACGAAAAGACAAGGGAAGTCGCACGCGCGGAATCCCTCCAATAATATCGATACGAAGATTCGATATACAGAGGATGTGGATGACGAGGACGACGATGGGATTGTCGAGGACACGATGAACGTGAAGACATTCGAAAAAGAAGAGATCATAGTCTCGGTAGATGGTAAGTTGTTAACGTCTTCCATGAACCGAGCCTACGAAAATGTCACGATGCTGCCACGACGATCAAAGCCCCTGACAAGAGTGAAATGGGTAAACAAAGAACGGAGAGGAAGATAGAGGAAGAGCGAAAGAGGAGCAGTAGCATCGAGGACGAACAGGCCGCGGTGTTCCAAGAGGAACGAAATCAGCTGCGTGCGGACGCAAAGAGACGGATTGAGGAGATCCAAATCCGAAACAAGCGGGCGTATAACAGGAGACGCAAGAAGGCGACAGCATACAGGACGGGAGATCTAGTGGCAATCGAGAGGATGCAGAGGGGTCCCGGGCTAAAGCTGCATCCGAAGTTTCTTGGACCGTATCGGGTGATAAAAGTCCTGCGAAATGACCGATACATAGTGCAGCGAGAGGGGGAGCACGAAGGGCCACGTACAACTTCCACGGCAGCCGATCACATGAAATGGTGGAATGCTGACGATAGTGATGTAAGTGCGAGCGGCGATGATGAGCACATCTGAGGGCAGATGTGATTGTCAGGAAAGGCCGATTGTAATATCGTAGAATAGCTTTGATTGGAGATTGGCTGAAAATAGAAAAACCGTGTACGTCGTGTTTCTGTGGTTCGTTTACATTTAAGAGTGCCTACGTGACTAAAGGCACGTAGTTGGTAGTTCTTACATAGGTATGAGGGAAACAATAGACAACGTTAGAAGAAGGACGGTTTCGCTATCCAAGGCGAATCGAAAAGTGTGCGTGTTGCGAGAATCAGAGTTGATCGAGACGTCGAAGCATAGAGTCGTTAGAATTGAGTTGCGAGTGTTGTCGAGTGTTAGAGTTGCTAGTGAGAGAGAGTGAGAGAGAGAGAGAGAGAGAGAGAGAGAGAGAGAGTTACCAAATAGTTGTCAAGTTATTTGTTGTAAATACGAGCGTTGCATTTAGTTTTCCTGTTAATCAAACATCGTTTCTCTGTCTAACTAATATCTGTATTTTCAATCCATTATTAATAAATTATAATTAATCGGACAAAATTACACCTTTAATATATTCCGATATTACATTACCGTGATGTAATATTTATCATGCTTATTTTGTACGTAAAACGAATCGTTGGAATATTCCCGAAGCTAACGAAGCATTTCCCAAAAGTTAAACCGAAGAAATTAACGCGAATAGTTAAGTGAAATTTTTCCATTAACTTGCTGACCAACCGACAAATAAAAAATCATAAAAATTGTTTCAATGTGTTGAGGTCACGCATAACTTCTTTTTTCATTGACGATTACCAAACAGGTAAAATTTCGAAATTGTACGAAGGCCACGTGACCAGATCGTATTGGAATTTGAAGTGCATGGAAAAACACAACTCGAAGTACAAACCTTGAGCTGTACTACTCGAAGTACAAACGTGAACTAATGGATGCAGAAAAGCAATTAACGCCAAACATCCGAACAGCATCTTGGAGCCCGTCATTGTTCTGAAATAAAAGAAGTGACGAATTAAAAAGACGCAGGACTAATAATAATAAAGGAAACTTAGTTCGTATTATAAATTGAATTTACATCAGAAAAGAAGCACGATCAAGCGAAACAGATCGTAGAAATGACAAATATCATCGATATACGTTTCAGTGTAATTTCACTTTTGAAAATTATTTAGTTTAATACGATCGTATTCATCGCTCTGAAACTTTCATTGTGCTGCAATTTGTGCTGCGTCTTTTTAATTTCTCTATCTTTCTGTGTTTTCGGAAAAATTACTTGAAAGATTAAGAATTGCTTGCCTTATTTTATTTTCGATTAGTTAGGATTTGATTATTCCAGTTAAGGTTTATTATTTATAACAGGTTTTATCACTTGTTTATTATTTAGGAGTTTGTTATTTTAGGATTAGTACCTTTTAGGATTTCTTATCCTTCGAGTTTCTGTTTCAGATATTTAGGTCTATTTCAAGATGTTTTATTACATTAGGATTATTTATTCGATTAAGATAATTTAAGAGTTTCACAATGTACAAAGAAATAATCGCGTGAAATTTAGATTTATGCTTTAAACGTATTAAACACGCGGTAATTTCAATGTCTATAGCCTCGAACGTGTTCTGATTAGTTGTGTCATTGTCTGTGACATTGAAATCACAAAAATCCATTGCAAGTGTGCTGTCATGCAATGTGGATGTAATTGGGTTTTTTGGGTATTTCCTGTATCATCTGATTTGTACAGTACTATTTTAACGCAAGGACAGGAAACTTATTATATATTTCCCGTCCATTATTTGAATCGTTGTGAAGTGTAACGAATTATATTCGATTCGAGGAGATGTTAATGAATTACCCATTTCATATGTAATTACATGGAAATAAAAATCATTGCAAAAATAATTGATCTAATGGCAACGGAATTTCCAATATTTTTTTGTTTCGTCACGTCTTTTTCATAATATATCTTTTATAGGTACGTGATTTATTAATCGTTCGAATGGAAATAATTATTCGTATAATATTCAAATGATTCTAGCCATAAAATAAATTAAAACGATACCTGTCAATGATATGCAATCTGCGTATGACGTCAACCTCGATCTATGCTTATACAAGAAATTTTATCAATCAATGACTAGATATACAATAATCAAATGTTATAAAATTTCCTGAAAACCTTTAGGTGTTAATATTAAGGTGTTAATATCTTTAATATTTGCAAGTTATTGTTTAGCGCTAATTAGTTAGAATGTAACAAGTGGTGTACCAGAATTGAGATAATTAAGCCACACGAACAATCTTATTTAGATCTTTTTAATTTTTTAATTCTCTTTTGCTCCAATACTTCGTAAAATTAATCTTCGTTAGCTACTACACTTCATAGAATGACAAGAGATAATTTTTCTTATATAACGTTTCATTCATAAAATCTATCATTAAAGTATATCTTCATAAAAATATCATTCCATACTAACGGTATATTTGGTGTCATACGAGATAACAGTTACCAGTGATGACATATGTAACTTTATAAAGATATCTCGTTTTATTATATATTAAAAGAATGTACTCATTGCTGCTATATTTCAGATGAAAAAAAGGAGGCAACGATTTTACAGTGAAATCGTTCGTTTACAACTGATTCATTTACATTTCATGATAATACTGTGCATTCTGAATATGCTATGATTTGGTTTAAAATAATAAATAGTCCATTCTTGCATACTATTGCTCCGGCTTTACTTGTATTTTCGATATTGGTATAAATAGAAAGACAATTAATGTCGTTCGAGTCTATTTTCGGATCATTTATATTACGTTTAATCCATATAGTTATTATATGAGACATAGTATCGTAAAATTTGGAAGAATAAAACGTTCGTACAGGATGTACATTTTATAAGAATTCCAACAAATCTGCGTGTGCACCTAAAATACAAACCGATAGTGATTGTTCATAAGTTTATATACATTATCTAATGTCAATCGAAGGTATCAATTCTTTTTCTCCATAAGAGTACTTTTTCATTTATATGTGTTCAAAAATACACGTGTTCAACCGTGAAGCATATGTCACCTACAACGAAAAAGAGTTTTCCTATACTTAATATTTCCTTTATATACCTATGAAAGTCTATTCTTCGCGTAGTATGAAATTATGAATAAATCTGGAATATTGTTCAATCTGAAAAGAAAAATAACTTATTGACATCATTCATTGATACGAGATTCAGAATGTTTGTTTTGTCTTGCAGAGAAAGAAGGCAGCCCTTTCTTTTAATGTGAAATAGAAAGCGAAAATTTGAAAACAGATTTTTTGGAAATTTACTTGCAAATATCGTTTTCAATATCGTGATTTTCTTCCCAATGGTACTGTACTTTCAAATTTTCCAGTATCCCTCTAAAAACAAAAAGTCGAACCTCGTTATCATTAACATAGGCATTACAAGGAAGAGAAGTATTAGAAAGCAACTCCTTTTTATTATGGATTTCTTTATAATCGTGTAAATAAGAAATTCCGGAAATTTTTTCCTCAAGAATTTAATTCTTGTGTTTTGATTGATAATTATTACACTGCATACTAACTTTTCGCATACTGTTCGCGTCTAACAATTTCCTAATAATAACTACTTCAAAATTACATATGTTCTTGCACGAATTCAAAAGTACGTATGATACAATTACAATTGATTCTAAAATAATAATTATTTAAAGATATTAAGATACTAATTAAACGTTTCACTATATTTCAAAATCTGGAACAACAAATTTTTATTTATAAAAAATGAAACTGTCTTTATATATTCTTTGTCATGATGCTATTTCTTATTACCATGTCGACATTTTTTAAAATTCATTTTGTTATCTCTACGCAATATGAAAATTCATATACTGCTTAATATTTTTTACATATTATCCATCCACCGCATGATATCTCCTGAAAAATCAAAATATTAATGTTATATTATTACAATGCTTCTTAAATTTCAATTTTTGACAAATTTGAAATCCAATATATTTTGCACAATTATTATTTATCAAAAAATTCTAAGTTAGTAACTTTCTTTTCAAATGGCAAATAACATATACTTTGACTTACCTGTAAGTTTTTGTTCCTAATCATCATTTCCTCTTATAGAACATCATTATTGTTCTCATAATTACTACCAGTGTCATAGATATTGTAGTGGCTACAACTGAATTAATAGAAAATGATAAATAACTGTGTATAACACTAACACATAACTGTGTATAACAATGACACATAACTTTTACTTACATATCAGTCGATAAGGGATTACTGTGATATCCTGTTGATGTTTCTTAAGGCACTTGATTAGGTGCGATACGGTATCATTCCTTATGGTATACTGTAGATAAGTATTTTAGAAAATAACAAGAATAAATCTAAATTATTCAGAGGTTCCAGTTTCGGCTTAGACATAAATACAGGACCATTTGCAAAGAAGAAAGGGTGCGTTTCTACAGCCTCGTTATAGTAACCATGAATACCAATCTCTGAATTACTGGTTACTAAACATAAATATCCTATAAAATTTAATATATTTCTTTAATTTTTAATACATACACGAGTTAGTAGTTCTAAATTATGAATCATCCTACCTGTGATATTACACTTTTCCTTATAATATCATCACTCAAGTGAACAACATTAAGATCATGTAAACCATGTCATCCTATCTTACTGTGAAGATACTTAGTTATGTTATCTAACATTATAAAAATATCATCAAATTCAAGTCCTTTTATTCACATCACATGGCCACGGCGATCTGGTTCTTCGTTATATAATGTTCTAAAATTTGTCGTATATATAGGATGTACAAACCGTGATATCAAGGTATCAGTTCTTCCTTCCCAAGGGACAGTTTCATTAAAATTCTGATAGAATTAAAAATTAATTATTAATATTCTAACAATCATATATGTTAAATACATTATAGTCAACGATATATACCTGAGCGAATGTAGGGGTGATTCCTTGATAATTATAAATGTCATCAGCCCACATCATTGTGCCACTTCTTTGTACTCCAGCCTCTAGATTAACAGCCTAAACAAACATACAAAATTTTATAGAAGCTGTACAAAATATAGTATATATGCGCAATATTGAAGCGTTCAAGGGGATATAAAGGTAATGTACATCACATACACGTGTACTCTCATGCAACAAAATACAATTAGATTTAATAGTATAAGCTCTTTTATTCATCATAATAGATTGGAAATTTAAGTGTCTTACGAGGGTGAGTAAAAAGTTACCCGCTCTGTCGGTGTAGAATTTATTTTAAGCAATTGTCAAAAAAGACATACATCATTTTTTGACGTAATCACTCAATTTCTGTATACACTTTGTCCATTTGCCGAAGGACCTTCGTATTTTCTCATTAAAAAATGTTTTGGGCTGAGCTGCGAACCACGAATGCATCGTCGTCTTCACCTTTTCATCAGCTTTCTCGGCATCCATCTCGCACAAACTTTTTAAAACCCAAATCTGTCGTGCACTATTGCATAAGCAGAGCCGTGGCTGATTTGCAAATGATTTGCCACATTATCCAGTGTCACTCGTCTATTCCATAGAGCATAAGTTCATGAGCACGTTCAATGTTGTCGTCGTGGATGTGGACGGGCGTCCAGCTGTTTTTTCATAACACTTGTGCGATCTTCTTTGAACTTTTGTGCCCATTCAAACACACTTCGTGACAAAACACTTTCTCCATAATGTGCATTAAATCTTTGATAAATATAGGCATCAAACATAACTTCCGACCACAAGAAACGAATCACAGCATCCTGCACTGTTTTCCTGCAAATCGCCATTGCAAAGCGCCATTACTCGCGCAACAGTCACAAACGAATTGACGTAACACAATGAAACCTACGCAGCAGCACTGAACAGATATTGACGTCATACGAAGAGTGCAGATGGATCAATACGGTGGACAGAAGTTTTAACTATCTGGAGTGCGGATAAATTTTTACCGAGAGTCGTATAGGAATCTATAATCTGTAAGTACACCTTTGGCTGAATGGAAATTTCTCTTACATATAGTCAAAAATGCAGAAACAGTGTATTGAATTGGAAAGTGATAAAAAATAAGCGAAGTTTCGAGGTTGCATGTGATTGCATGAGTACACAGGACGTTTTTAGCGAATAAAAAATAATTTTGAAAGACACGAGACTTATCTTGTATTTTATGCACTCTCTGTGTCCGAATCTCCAGAAGCTCTCTATCTTATGAAGTGTTTTAGATTAGCCGGAAAATTTTGTATGTACATACAAGAAGTATACGATCTAGGTGGAATATTCCATTATTCTCTTGATACAACAGAAACGAAATTTACAGAACTTCTCAGAAAGTTGGTTTATTATTACCAAATTAATAGAATTAATATACGTTTATCATCTTTACATACCTAAGTCGTGGAGGTTTATCGTGCGTAAAAAATTAGTGTCGTTTCAAAGTTACATTTCGTACATTTTAAGCCTATAATTTGTAACGTACAAAACAATGTAAATTTGAGCTGTTTCTTATCTCCACAATAAGAAAATCCAACTTTACGTTTTTTACACAATGATATTTATGGAACAGTAATATCATATTATTGCATCGCTTGGAGAATGAAGTCAAGGTACGATGTGACCCTAGTGTAAACGCTGGGATAGCCAGCTGTGCCGCACTTATAAGCGTAAGACACAATACCTATTAAATACGAGGTTAATTCATGTTGTATCAGCAGTGGTCCGCAGCGGTCAGCCTGAAAGGATCGTTAAATTTTTAATCAAAGATACTGAAATATATCGATCGAATTGTATTGAAATTATACTTATATACAGTAATAATCTTCTATTGATTTGTGTATAGAAATACTCCAATTTATAATGTACATGTTATATGTATTTTGAGCAAAACTAAGATTAGAAGGAAATTAGATTAAATACCATAATGAGGTGTGAGAAGTGGGCAAAACTATTAAATTGTGTTTATCTATTATTTCTAATGTTTAAGACGTCGATTTGATGTTAATTCGAATTGACGTGTCTTCAGATACCGTATAGTTTGTAGTAACTCTGTAACTTAATTACCGTACAAGAATCCTCTCCACCCTGAGCATGTTCGGCGCATATTATACCATCAGTGATATCAGGTGCATTAGGAAATTTGGAATAAGCTATTTTGCATTCGGCGTTCTTAATCACTGGCATTTGAACTTCCATTAATGCATTACGTCGTGGTCGTCCTACGAAGAAAATAAGAAAGATATTTAAGACTGGAACTGTTTAATTTTATTATAAAATTGATATCACTTACTATATCTTAACGCTCCCCATCCAGCAACAAGGGGGTTATAGCCGACGAAGTTGCTCTTTCGTAGGGGCTCTTTCGTACAAATGGGATATACGTACCCTGAAAAATAAAAAAATAAATGAAAATGCAGGAAACGAATGACCAAAAGTATGAGAAAGAATTGTACACGCTTTATGACACAATATATGTGTACAGTAAGAAATTTCAGGATATGATACTTCAGTAATACTCAATAGCATATATATATATATATATATATATTTGAGGAGTTACTCGAAAATGGCACCTCCTCCACCAATCTAAGAATGGCAATATTATGATTGTGTATGTTTTCTATTCCATCCATATGTGCACAATGTGCTGCGGTCAAAACATGCCTAGCCGATATCAGGGAACCTCCGCACTTCCATAGTGGTTTGTCTGGGTTTCGGGAATTACGAAAACCTAATGCAGCGATCCATGGCCAAGCGCCTAAAATGCAATAGTCATAGTTGTGAATATACATAATTTTTTCTCACATAACGAGTAACAACGATTATTACCTATTCGATATTCGATCATACAGCAGACGATAAGTACATACGTACAAATACTCTGAAATAGAGATTTGATAAAGACAGAAATTAAATTTTTATTCCAGTGGAATACAAATTATTAAATAATTCTATATAATTTCTATTTGAACTATACTGAACTATAAAGTTCAAACGTGTAATTTCTGCCCTAACAGTTTTTGATCTCTATCCATATTATTACTCCTATATCAATTTTTTATTTCAAGCAAAAAGATACTCTTCCTAACATGAAGTAAAAGAAAGAAATAATTCAAGTTAATAAGTAAAGTTACTACCGATAAAATCATAGCATTATTATTTAGTCTAATTGAAATGTACATTGATGTGCTGTTTAATGCCTTTAAAGTTCATTCTTTGCAGTAAATGGCTTATTATTAATCGGAAAGAAAGACATAAAACGTACCAAGTTCAGCTGGTTTACCATCGACCACCCTGGTATGAGAGACGTTGCTAAAACCACGGTATGGTGGTCGCAAAGCCTTATACTTATACACAGTTTTTATTAAAATTTCTCTCTTCTCTTTGTTTGGATCGTTCGGACAGCAAACGATCGTAACATTGCCCTGGTATCTGCACACTGATCGTCTATAAAAATCGGTGGCTGTACGGTACTGTATCTGCCATATTTCTTGCAGAGGTTTACATTTTCTGTAGTCAAGGCACCTGCCTTCTTGATTGTCCGGTGTGGTACATTCTGGATCAAACAATTTTAAAACATTTATGCAGTTCAAAGATGCGTAAGAAAGCGACACCGATTACTCAACTTTCGAAGTAAAAAGCCGATCAAGTCCACAGGATTGCCCTACAGACACGTATTAATCCGTAAGAGTTAGTCATCATGTTGATAATAATTATCTAAAGAAACTTTTCACGTGAAAATATAAAATTTTAATTGATTAGATATTGTGTTAGCCATACTTAAGAAAGAAAATGAAAATGAATGAAATGAAAGAAAAGGACTACCTTCAACCTCATTTTTTAAATAAACACTTTGTCAGTTTTGCGGTAAATAAATTCTTAGGAATTCAGGACAGTTTTTAGTGAATCATTTTGTTTCGACCGTTCGCGGAGAGACGCGATCGCGAGATAGCACGTCAACGAGAGTTGTAAGTTCCCGTTACGATTAAATAATCGACGCCACGAACTGATCGATCCCCTTATTTCGATTATGATAATAAGGGTAGTTCAATGAAATTCCACAGAATTAACACAAATAAATTAATGTTTATTTCAACAACTTATTAACTAGAAAGATATAAAAGGAACAAAAAAAATGTAACTGCGTTTTGGTTGATAAGTAATGCGCGACATACCACATGTGTTGACGGTTCGACTTCTCGAAAAGTTCTGAACGCCTTTCGATTTTTTTCGTTTTTTCTGGAAGGCGACCCCCACTACGTTCGGATCACGCCACATTCTTTTACTGCGAGGTAAAATACGGGCCACGAGTCGACGTTTCTGGAAGTCGCCCTGCTTAATGAACCACGCGCTTGCCACTACAATGTTTGTTTGCCGGGCAGACGCGACGATCCGTCTGCGACATTATAGTGGCGCGATCGATAGTTAAGAATATGACCTATGGTAAGCCGCATGGCGTAACATTCTCCCCCCGTTGAGAGGGTACCGATCAAACTAGGGAGGTGTGGTTGAAGTTCCCATCTTATTTCGTCTCGGTGGCTAGTTGTTCGGGTTTCTCGAGATCGGGTTGAATTGGCAGTGAGACAAGCCTTTTGACGCCCCGATCCAAAATGCTCTTTGCCGTCTGAACTGTAGCTGTCCGGATGACACCATCGGCGCCTGGATGAACCTTGATAACTCGGCCCAGAGGCCAATGCATGGAGGGAACGTTGTCCTCTCTGAGGATGACGATTGTGCCCTTTTGGATGCTGTGTCCACCCTTGCTCCATTTATTGCGGTTGGTTAGCTCGTTCAAATACTCCTTATGCCAGCGGTTCCAAAAATGTTGTTTAAGCTGTTGGATATGCTGCCATTTGGAGAGTCGGTTCGATGGAATGTCTCTGAAATCTCGATCACGTAAGCACATTAATGAATCGCCAATGAGGAAATGTCCGGGAGTGAGGGCTAGGAGATCATTTGGATCGGTGGAGATAGGAGTTAGCGGGCGGGAATTGAGGACTGCTTCTATTTCTATGATAAGAGTATTACGGTGTTAAGCTCATATGTTTCTGTTTCTCCACTCGCGCTGCGCCATAATATCCTTTGATATTTCCGATCCTCTGGTCGTACGAGGAATTGCCGATACATTTTCTCGATGTCGCCAGTGAGTACGTACTGATGAGCGCGGAATCTAATTAATATACAAAATAAATTGTGAATTGATTCGAGAATATAGGATTTCCCCATTTTCATGATTATCGTGATTTTTGTATAAATATATTTTTTAAGATACTAATAATTAGGTAGTCATAAATTAGTATTATCAATTATTTTGCATTTATAATTCCGCCTCTAGTATAAGTGTTAATTGAAAACTAACTTTATGTTTCAAAAAGTACTAGCAAAGTCGTTGAGTAACAAGCCACTGATGCTAACACAAATAGCATTGTCGTAATTAAATATTTCTAATTATTCATTTTTCATTTTGAACCTGTAGAAACAATTTATTATATATACTATTAGCTAAGTAATTGCATATTTAATTAAGTCGAAATATAAAACTTAGTTATTTTAATAATTTAAAAAATAAAAAACTGACAAACATTTCAATTTAATTTATGGTTGGAACAAAAGACAGTTATTTTTCATTAATTGAAATATTGCAATGCAGAGTACTTTCCAAAATACGCCGAGAGTATTCCTGATGATGAAACGAGCGTTGCTTCATCGAACGCAGCTAAAGAAAAAAACATCTATGTAGTTGGTGGTACGATGCCTGAAATAGAGGGCGATAAATTGTACAATACCTGTACTATTTGGGGTCCCGATGGAACGTTGATAGCAAAACACCGAAAGGTAAGTAATATATTCCTTTATGGCTTTGAATTTGAAAATATTGGGGTGAAGAAAGTGACTCTATCTAGGAATAATTTAGGAATATACATATGTACATACGTATACTATAACCAATTCTATAATTTACGGTTTATAAAATACGTTATGATACGGGAAACGCCCATTTTTGTTGTAATGTGTTTGTTGTTGTATAAATTTTTCACATACTTAAAATATTATTATACTTATTTTTTCTCCTTTTTAAACATTATTAAATGATAAGATTTTTTAATAAAAGAAAGTGATAAAAACGCTGTCAGTTATTAAATAAAAAGTAATTAAAGTTTAGGAGTTGGTAACTTTGATATTAAATTACAAAAGTTGCAGCAATAGAATTAGCGACTACATTTTTATGTTATTAGGTACATCTATTCGACATCGACATTCCTAATAAGATTACTTTTCGAGAGAGTGATTCACTCAGTCCTGGTAACTCCCTAACGACGTTCGATGTGGAGGGCTGCAAAATAGGTATTGGCATTTGCTATGATATTAGATTCGAGGAAATGGCACGCATTTATCGGAACAAAGGTACAGTAACTTAATCGATCAATACTTAACTAGCAAAAAATTAAATATCTTTCTTAACTATATTCTATATAAAATTAATATAATCTGTAACTCTGTATAAAAAGAAGCTTAATTTAAAAAACCAGTATATTTGCTGAAAATGAAACAAATAAAAGAATTAAAAGCACAATAAGAGGACTGTCCTCGCATATTCAGAAATGATGGAATGTGAACCGTGCAACTACGAAGTTAATTGGTATTCGGTGGCTTCATATTTCCTGCTTCTCTGGGTTAGGTTGCCAAATGCTGATATATCCAGCGGCATTCAATATGACCACTGGACCACTGCACTGGTCATTACTTCAGCGTTTCAGAGCGAATGATAATCAATTATACGTTGCCTGCATATCACCGGCTCGTGTTCCTTAAGCAAGTTACGTCGCATGGGGACATACACAGTTGACCAATCCCTGGGGAAAGATTCTTTACGATTTGGAAACTCAAGAGAATATGGCAGTCACCGATATCGGTAATTTACAGCTTAAAATTAAAAGCGAGAGATCCATGATGTAATTAATTTTTAGTCTCGTTAATTTATCGATTTAGCCATCTTCCTCTGTATTTGTTGAATTTATTAGTAAGCATTACTTATTACTTCGTATGTTTCTTTTTTCTATCAGATCTAAAAGTTGTTGAGGAAGTAAGGGCTCAGATACCTACATTTTCTCAGAGACGTACAGATTTGTACGACACTGTCTGTAAGAAGGAGTAACTCTACACTAAAACAGAAAATGTTTTTTTATAATATTTCTACTACCATATCCTTTTTTTGTGAATTATTACTAATTTCTTATCATTTGTACTAAATGAATGACTCAATTAAGAAAACCAAAATGTTATAAATAATAATCTGTATATCTTGTGTATCAACATGTAATTGGATATTATAATAATATAGGAATGCTATAATAATATAGGATAATAATATAGGAGAATAATAATATAGAAAAAAATACATGCTTTTAAACACCTTTAATATCGATCACATAAATTGTTATAATTTACAATGATTACGCATACATAAAAGACCCCTTGATAGTAAAATTTACGATCAAAAGGCACTTACGTATCGTTTAACAACATTTAATTTATAACACCTTTTAAACATTTAGACAGATTAACACATAACACTTCTTATATATAAACATCAATTCGAAGTTATCGGCTTGGAGAAATTGGTCGATTAATACCTGTAGATTGTCTGTCTCGATGAAAGACTTAAAGAGAGCAAAAACATGATAATGCCGCTAATATAATATTCCTTCTTTCTTGTATCTGTCTGCCTCTCAGGTCGTTTTACTAATTACAATAAGTAATTTCGACTTCTTTGCGCACTCTTTTAACGCATTCGAGACCGAAAGAAATTCATATCAGTCAGTAGGCAAGGGTATAATATACATATTTTATATATAACTTATGTAGTAATGTATATATCATGTTAATTTCATATTTTTTTCAATATAGAATTATTATATATATATATATATGACTGTACATAATACATTATAGAATAACATAGTATATAATTTTATATTTTAAAAATATGAGGTATACTATTTAAGATTGTCATCGATTTAAAATCAAAGTATGAAAAGGATACCCTGGAGAGAGTAAAACACAGAATCATTCCAACTAAACATTCAGATCGTACCGACACCTAGGTATCGTCTTACAATTAAATCTCGGTCTCGAATGGATTAAAATGAAATACATACTTGCAGCTTCAACATCTTCAATATCGAGGAGATTCAAACTTTACAAATAAATGTAAATTGCGATGTAAAACAAAGCGATGTAAAAAGGGAAAAAGGAGGAAAGAAGGAACAGGGAAGCAAAGAGAAGAAACGAATTTTTCATTTTCTCTTGCCAGGAATATAAGATGCTAAGTAATCTTCCTAAGTAATCTCCTCCAGCTTTTTCTAGTTTGCTCAATAATTATTAGTACATGTTAGGAAAACAAATAGAATTTTTGTTCTCAAGCGAGGTATAATTTAAATTTTGTATGTACACAAAAATGTTAAATATCTGTAATAAACATGGTATAATCAATTTTTTTACATAAAATTATATTGTATAGGCTATTGTTATTTAAACATTTTAAATTGGATGAAGAAAAAAAATGACGCAAATAAAACGTAGGACATTTTAATTAAAGAGACTAATATAGAGATTTATCTACTTAACTGTGATTAAATCATCTCCACTTAACGCTCTACCTCTTCTATTAATTATGCTTCGTTAAACTATGATTACAGAGGATGGGTTTTTTGATAAAATGACATTCTGACAAATATATATAGATCGATATATATAGATATAGATAGACAAATATATAGATTCTTACAACAGTAGTTATGAATGAACAGTAGTTATTGTATCAATTCCGTTCTTCATTTGTGAAAAGACAATTCGCCAGAATATGGATTCACTGTAGTTATAGCTATAGGATTTCAATCTAGTTGACAGACTTGCTTTACGTACTCTTGTTCTACCTTATCGCGATTCTCTCCTCATCTTATACGCTTTGTCGAGTGTCACGTAATTTTTGGGTTGGTTGGTGAAAATAAAATATAGTTGAGTCGTAACACAACTATTAACTTGGTTTTAATCAACCTTTATTATGAATTCAGCAATCACAATGTAACACGCACTGAGTTAACATAAATCACAATTCACTCCAACCACGTTATGTAAGACTTAGTTACAACAATACATTAAGTACGCGACTTATAAGAGTAGAGACCGACATAGATATGTTGACTATTCTAAGGATACAGAATAAGTGAAGTTTTACTGACGATACTGTGTCTGAGGAAAGCTAGGGGTGGGTGTGTCTAAGGACACGGGACTATCGGATTTGTTGATGACAATTTTGGTTAAGGAAGTGAGGGCAGTAGACACCATCTCCGATTGGATAATAGGACGGTTGGTGGACCAGGAAGGGTTTTAGCCGCCCTCGCGAGAAAGTTGCCAACGGAACATACCAGATGTGGAGAAAACCAACTTTCTAAGCTAACACGTGGTAGACAATAAACGTAAAGGGAAATTTAAGACAGGAAATACTCGCTTGGTCCGAAGGACCTTAACTATAAAAATGCCAAGACCCCTGGTGGGCGCTTAAGACTATTGAGGGTGCGCGCCAAGGATATGCAGACATCTGGGTGCCATCCTGTCCGTGGTGTGTGGCCTGGTCTCTGATATGAATTGACGTTACACGAGCAAAGTAATATTGGCATATATCTCGGCTCTGGTTACAATCATTAGTTTCCGCCTAAACGGTTAGAATCACATAGCTCGCGCTCTACTCTCGTTTATTCAACATTCAGGCCATATGGTCGCATGCGACGAGTTTTATGTTAATTCCGACCGATTACAATACCTTTCTTTCGTTTACAAGGAACGACGAGACTGGCAGTTGCGTGATTTCCAATGCAAAAGCCGCGATATCTGCACGATAACCTAACCTCAACCGATTTTGTTGTACTATTCTTATGTGGATTTCGTTTGTACCACTTTCGTAACAAAAATAGAATACGTAGAACACAGCATTCCGTTATGCGATATTGTCGATTCATAACATCCGAAAAATCAGAGATAATTATTTCCCTACAGTTGTACATTTGTGTGAAAAATTACGAACGTAAAGTTGTTTGGTGCATGCACAGTCCTCCCCTCCCCTGCATTTGCGTGGACATGCTAGAAAGATTCACTTTTCCACGGTGAAACTGTATGTATTATAATTTCATTTTTACAAAGGTCGAACATCCTACTATGCATAAATTTAATATTAATATAAGCAGGTTTCGTGTTAAGTATTACATCTGACGTATAAGCACACGTGTGTACGAGCCTTGGTTTTAAATGTCTTATAGTAGACACCGAAAAGATTATTCAGTTGGATATCTGACTCAACATCAATATTTTACTAGGAGATAACATGTTAAGAACACGTTGGTGGATGGCATGGGAGATGATGAATGAAGACATACTTCTGTGAGATACATAAAATAGTAGTCAGAACGTATTTTGGCGCTTGGGGACAGCAACAGCTTTTTTTTTTTTATTTATTTGTTGGAATTACAATCAATTCTCGCGTTGAGAATTTTCAGTAATTTTTCTGGCGTGGCGCAGTGACATGGCTGTTTATTTACAATAAGTTAATACTTATTATAGATAGGTATAATTTATAAGTATTATAAGTAAGTGCATATGCTTAATTTGGATAATTAAATGAATCTAACGTTTAGGTCTAGCGGGTAGTGCCTCTTCAGCCTGCGAATCTGGTCCGTCGTATCGAGTAGTCCAGTGATTAGGGGGTTTCGGTGTTTCTTGACTCTTTTGCTATATCTGTCGCTATATTTTGCTATTTCCTCTTTGACTGTAGGTATCTTGAGGTCGCGATGGATGGTTTCGTTGGTAACATACCAAGGTGCGTCTATTAAGGCTCTTAGCGTTTTCGATTGGAATCGTTGTAGTATTTCGATGTTGGAGTTACTTGCTGTTCCCCATCGCTTCCTATATCCCTATATTCCGTACTTGCTTCGCTTGGTACTTTTATAATTTTCGTAGTTACAATAAAAAATTTAATTCTTAACAGATTAAAGATTTAACCTCTTGCTTTATAGTGTACAATAATTTTTTTTTTTTTTTTTTGTATAGGTTATGTGATCCATAGTTTGAGTAACTAGTACATATATATATTTACGTGACAAGCTTTCATTTCAATCTATATTTAAGATTAATATTTTATCAGTTTCTGTTCGTAACAACATCGAAGTAGTCCATAAGTTTGAAGAGTATAATTAAGGAAGTTATGAAGCAAGAGGTTAAGAACAAATTCTGAAAGAGGTTATGTACAACTTAGTAGTACTGCTTTACATTACTTTGCGAATTACTTTTCAAGCATAAAAATAGTTTAACAGCCACTTATAATTACTTCCTTACCATTACATTCATTAAATTCGTTTGATTTTGTAAACAAAATAACCACGCTGACCAGTCTCTTATTTAAAATAGAATTATTTTGTCATATATCCAACAGTTTACTTTCTCTTCGCTTTGTCTCGTATTACGACTTTATAACGGTGTTTCTTTAAACTTTAAACGATCGTAATAAATGTATTTACGGACGATGACTGATATCTGGTCTGTCTTAAAGTTTCAACTAATTAGTGCCCCGTTACTTTGGACGTTATGAAATGTTGTATAACCAAAGACTTATCTTCTCTTTTGGTAGTTGCATAAGAGAAGACTGAGCCATTGAAACGCTCGAATAGATTAGCTGATTCGCTTAACGTATTTTTACTTCCGACGAGCTAAACACAAGAGCAGAAAGCACATAAGGAATAATACAGAAACGTCAAACGTATACAGAAGTATATTTCGTAAAAGCATTAGTACGTAACATGTCTTTATAATTCTATTTATGTATAGTAAAATGGCTTGTATCCATTTTCATGAATTATAACTGACATTTCAAAGCATTCATGTAGATATGTAACTCTCGTTAATTAATAATTTAACAATGCGTCATGAAACGTATCATTTTCGTTTCTTCCTTTGTTTCGTTATACACAGGAACGAATTTGTAAATAAAGATGTATAATCAACGATAACATATGACAGCGAGTATAATAACTGTCAGCAAAGGAAGAGGTCGGTAAAATGATTGTGGTTGATTTCAGTGTATCGGTAAATAAGCTTTGACAGACGTTGCCGGGGGACTCGGTGTCGGTGAAACCGCGTCGATGAAATGATTGTCAGTAATTTAAAGATAACCCAATTTATTGATCTGTCTCCCCTTCATGGCGTTGTACGTCTCTCTATAAAACATATTCTACCTCGGAGGGCTGAAAAATTTAACTTGGTCTCACTGGACTGGACTGTAAGTAAGAAAATTGAAATGCAAAATCCACGTGTGAGCGCAACGGTTTAGATGGAAAGTTCGATAGGACAATTATGTATATTAGCCTGAAAGAAAGCTCGTGGCTTCGCACGCAACACGTAATTTCCCTCGCTGAAATAATCCTATTACAACGATACGATTTAAAATTTTCCTTAACAGACCTCGCAATGTAATTCTTCATCTACAATTTTTTATTCGGCCTGAAACAAGAGACTTTCGAAGCCTTATAGAGTCTCGCGAATCTAAAAGTCAGGTTTCAACGTATTTTCGCGTCTTATTCTATAATACTGAAAACATTAAAGGTGTTAACGATTATTGTCTCACTATGTACGTACATCAAACGAGTACTTACGTAAGAGACGAATGGAAATGGAAACAGCCGAGAATAATTGAAGATAATTTGAATACGTTCCAGGCTATAATACAATTTCTCGTGAACCGTAATTGATTCGCAGAAGGGAATTGCTGCTTCTCACGACTAGCAAAGTGTTTCGCAAAAAAAAAAAGAAAAGAAAAATGGTATCGGAAGGATAGAAAAAAAGCGGTGGCCTACATCAAGCAATCTTCATGCCGATAATGCATTTATTATTCAGTTCGTTCATTTTCTATCGCGTAACAGACACTGGGATAACTGACAGAACGAGCGTATAAATTTTGCATCTCTCAACCTGACTTCTCCCAATTCGTATACTTCCATCCTTCGTATAAGTGACAATGAATCAGAAGAGTTTCATAGCAATATTGAACAACATACAGTCAACTACAACACCATTAGATACATCCACCATACAGTCAACTACAACACCATTAGATAACAGCAATACGATAGATTATAATTTTCTACGCGTCATTGATTCATCATCATCATTTTCCATTTTTTTAGCATATGTAAAAACGTATCTGACGTAATCTTACCTCGCTCTTTGAGTACAAAAATCCATTCAAATGAAACAAAGGGAAAAGAAATAAGAAAACAAACACTCACATACGAATCTTCATTACATAACTGTATGTACTCCTCGAGGTATAATTACTCAGACACGTTACAGCGTACCTTCTTCGTTCCCTGATGGCTGATGTTGATCGTTGACGTTTATAATGAAAGAATTTCGTCAACGGCGCCATCTGGATCCTTGTTGAAAAATTAAAATAGCCGCAACAGCACCATTAAGCTCATCACCCAGAGTAGCTCTTGTTGCTGAGTCGTGGAGGAATTCTTATCATCAACGACATAAACTATACCAGTTCCGGTAATGTTCTTTAGATGGTCCAGGCATTCAAACTCGCAACATCGCTTTCCAAGACGGAATTTCTTGCATGTCTGTAGTAAAAAGAAATCGAATCTGGTCCGTCGTATCGAGTAGTCCAGTGATTAGCGGGTTTCGGTGTTTGTTGACTCTTTTGCTATATCTGTCGCTATATTTTGCTATTTCCTCTTTGACTGTAGGTATCTTGAGGTCGCGATGGATGGTTTCGTTGGTAACATACCAAGGTGCGTCTATTAAGGCTCTTAGCGTTTTCGATTGGAATCGTTGTAGTATTTCGATGTTGGAGTTACTTGGACAGCAACAGCTGGTGATACTGTCATACACCTCCATTTATAAACTTTCGAAAATCAATGTGACCTTCAAACTTTAGTGTATTCTGTTTCACAGCACAAAATGTTTCCGAAACGTACATTTATTGTTATAATAAACTTGACTAGTGGCTCTGAAATACTATCCTTGAAAAAACAATGGGGAAATTGGAGCAAAAAATAGAAGGAAATAAACAAAGACCTTGTTGGTTCGTAAAAATAAAATATGCTACAGGAGAAACTTTTTCCAACGGATTGAGATGCGACAAGCTTTAAAAGCTATGACGCGAATCGAGCGTTTGTCTACAAGAGCGCATTTTCGGTGGATATATATGTCGGAATGACATTGGGGATAGGGTTGTCGGTGTTTGAGGAGTCTTCATTGAAGGTAGCCATCGTTGCGGTGTAACGAAGATACGATTTATTGACACAGGTATGAATAACACAGGTTTGACAATCTACCACGGCAGTGAGACGTCCGCGACACTAGTGACAGTGGTCTCCAGTTCAATAACGAATCCGCGGCCAACGGGATGACAGATGGGCGTTCTCGCTGAATCTAAGTCTGACTCGTAAAAATAATTGCTGAGCGTAAAAACGTTACTCTTTGGTCGACGGGAGCGCGTAAAAGAATGCCCGTCCCGTCCCGATGATGCCACAGAGGAAAACTATAACGGGGTGTGTCTAAGGACACGAGATCATCGGATTCGTCGAGAAAAGCCTTCGTTCAGAAAGTAAGGGAAATTGGCGTTGCTGCTAATTGGTCAATCTCCATATCGGTGGTTAGAAAAAGATGCTAGGCGCCCTCGAGGGAAAGTTGCTAGTGGGAGACGCCGCTCGTTGAAAAATATGTCTCCCCTATCTTCCCGTAGTTGGGACAAAGACGGTTTGTCTGTTTGAAGGACTTCAGTTAACTAAACCTTAAGATTTATAACGGGCCCTCGGGCTAGCCGAACATGTACTGCGGAGACGCATCGACATCTGGCAATCATCTTACTCGAAGAATAGGGTCTGCGTGTGGCGAGCCACGGGACAGAAACCGTTGGAATGTTTACTGTCGCGTGTCGCCACGAATATTTCTTTTAAGGAGAGCTATAGAATTACTCCATACCTTTGTTAGGCAAAGCGTTCATCCCTTGACCGCGGCTACGTTGGGCGACAGACCGTCACCTCGAGCCAAAGCTCACCGTCACTAATCTCGAACAATTACAATCGGATTGAATAACTACAATAGTTTAGTTACAGTTATAGTAGACTTTAGATTGCAATGTTGCGGGGCTATCCAAAGGTTCCGGTGTCCTTTCATCTCCGACATATAGATATACATGTATATGTGACGAAATATACTAAAGCAATATTGACCCTTTGTCGCTGAAAGTATCAAACTACAAAACTGCTAAAAATGGTTGCTACCGCAACCATTCTGCAATCTACCTTGCCCAAAACACTCTTCCAGTCACCTCCAAACTCTTCAATTCTCTCCACCTAACCACCCACAAACCATTCACAAACATGCAATTCTCGACAAAAGAAGAACTTATCGTCAGTTGTCCTTAACATCTCGTTCATTCATTTGGTCCCTATCCCCCTATTTCCTCCCACTGCGATGATCGCACTACATTTTTCCACGTCTCTATTCTATTCTCTGGATGATCTGAATTCTCGAGCAGTCGAGTGACGATTGATCTGTACAATTGATCGATTTCCTTTTACTACAGACATGCAAGAAATTCCGTGTTGGAGAGCGATGTTGCGAGTTCGAATGCCTGGACCATCTGAAGAACGTTACCGGAACTGGTATAGTTTATGTCGTTGATGATAAGAATTCCTCCACGACTCAGCAACAAGAGCTACTCTGGGTGATGAGCTTAATGGTGCTGTTGCGGCTATTTTAATTTTTCAACAAGGATCCAGATGGCGCCGTTGACGAAATTCTTTCATTATAAACGTCAACGATCAACATCAGCCATCAGGGAACGAAGAAGGTACGCTGTAACGTGTCTGAGTAATTATACCTCGAGGAGTACATACAGTTATGTAATGAAGATTCGTATGTGAGTGTTTGTTTTCTTATTTCTTTTCCCTTTGTTTCATTTGAATGGATTTTTGTACTCAAAGAGCGAGGTAAGATTACGTCAGATACGTTTTTACATATGCTAAAAAAATGGAAAATGATGATGATGAATCAATGACGCGTAGAAAATTATAATCTATCGTATTGCTGTTATCTAATGGTGTTGTAGTTGACTGTATGGTGGATGTATCTAATGGTGTTGTAGTTGACTGTATGTTGTTCAATATTGCTATGAAACTCTTCTGATTCATTGTCACTTATACGAAGGATGGAAGTATACGAATTGGGAGAAGTCAGGTTGAGAGATGCAAAATTTATACGCTCGTTCTGTCAGTTATCCCAGTGTCTGTTACGCGATAGAAAATGAACGAACTGAATAATAAATGCATTATCGGCATGAAGATTGCTTGATGTAGGCCACCGCGTTTTTTCTATCCTTCCGATACCATTTTTCTTTTCTTTTTTTTTTGCGAAACACTTTGCTAGTCGTGAGAAGCAGCAATTCCCTTCTGCGAATCAATTACGGTTTACGAGAAATTGTATTATAGCCTGGAACGTATTCAAATTATCTTCAATTATTCTCGGCTGTTTCCATTTCCATTCGTCTCTTACGTAAGTACTCGTTTGATGTACGTACATAGTGAGACAATAATCGTCAACACCTTTAATGTTTTCAGTATTATAGAATAAGACGCGAAAATACGTTGAAACCTGACTTTTAGATTCGCGAGACTCTATAAGGCTTCGAAAGTCTCTTGTTTCAGGCCGAATAAAAAATTGTAGATGAAGAATTACATTGCGAGGTCTGTTAAGGAAAATTTTAAATCGTATCGTTGTAATAGGATTATTTCAGCGAGGGAAATTACGTGTTGCGTGCGAAGCCACGAGCTTTCTTTCAGGCTAATATACATAATTGTCCTATCGAACTTTCCATCTAAACCGTTGCGCTCACACGTGGATTTTGCATTTCAATTTTCTTACTTACAGTCCAGTCCAGTGAGACCAAGTTAAATTTTTCAGCCCTCCGAGGTAGAATATGCTTTATAGAGAGACGTACAACGCCATGAAGGGGAGACAGATCAATAAATTGGGTTATCTTTAAATTACTGACAATCATTTCATCGACGCGGTTTCACCGACACCGAGTCCCCCGGCAACGTCTGTCAAAGCTTATTTACCGATACACTGAAATCAACCACAATCATTTTACCGACCTCTTCCTTTGCTGACAGTTATTATACTCGCTGTCATATGTTATCGTTGATTATACATCTTTATTTACAAATTCGTTCCTGTGTATAACGAAACAAAGGAAGAAACGAAAATGATACGTTTCATGACGCATTGTTAAATTATTAATTAACGAGAGTTACATATCTACATGAATGCTTTGAAATGTCAGTTAGAATTCATGGAAATGGATACAAGCCATTTTACTATACATAAATAGAATTATAAAGACATGTTACGTACTAATGCTTTTACGAAATATACTTCTGTATACGTTTGACGTTTCTGTATTATTCCTTATGTGCTTTCTGCTCTTGTGTTTAGCTCGTCGGAAGTAAAAATACGTTAAGCGAATCAGCTAATCTATTCGAGCGTTTCAATGGCTCAGTCTTCTCTTATGCAACTACCAAAAGAGAAGATAAGTCTTTGGTTATAAAACATTTCATAACGTCCAAAGTAACGGGGCACTAAGATGAAACTTTAAGACAGACCAGATATCAGTCATCGTCCGTAAATACATTTATTACGATCGTTTAAAGTTTAAAGAAACACCGTTATAAAGTCGTAATACGAGTCAAAGCGAAGAGAAAGTAAACTGTTGGATATATGACAAAATAATTCTATTTTAAATAAGAGACTGGTCAGCGTGGTTATTTTGTTTACAAAATCAAACGAATTTAATGAATGTAATGGTAAGGAAGTAACTATAAGTGGCTGTTAAACTATTTTTATGCTTGAAAAGTAATTCGCAAAGTAATGTAAAGCAGTACTACTGAGTTGTACATATCCTCTTTCAGAATTTGTTCTTAACCTCTTGCTTCATAACTTCCTTAATTATACTCTTCAAACTTATGGACTACTTCGATGTTGTTACGAATAGAAACTGATAAAATATTAATCTTAAATATAGATTGAAATGAAAGCTTGTCACGTAAATATATATATGTACTAGTTACTCAAACTATGGATCACATAACCTATACAAAAAAAAAAAAAAAAAATTATTGTACACTATAAAGCAAGAGGTTAAATCTTTAATCTGTTAAGAATTAAATTTTTTATTGTAACTACGAAAATTATAAAAGTACCAAGCGAAGCAAGTACGGAATATATGCGGAATATGAATCGCTCAACGAGCCAAAGAGCGGCTCAGTGACAAAATTAGTAAAGTAAAGACCACAAATATTACAACATTATATTCTACCACAAAATAATTCTCTATACAAAAAAGGTACACAACGAATCGATTTTTCACAACGATAAGAGTCAACACAACCAATCAAGACCAGGCGAGACTCTCATAAGACAACGATATCAGAGGGATCAAATCAGCGACTTCAATCTATGTTACAGAGTATAGTTATCAAGAAAAATTGCTCTTTTCATGAAAAGTATGGTAATGATACTCTTATAATACATTGTATATCTGGCAGTCGGATGTGCCCGTGGCCATCGGAAATGTAAAGACGACGCTTTTAGAAAGTGATAGCGCCATCGCGTTTTAAAAACGCGTTAGAAGAAGGACGGTTTCGCTATCCAAGGCGAATCGAAAAGTGTGCGTGTTGCGAGAATCAGAGTTGATCGAGACGTCGAAGCATAGAGTCGTTAGAATTGAGTTGCGAGTGTTGTCGAGTGTTAGAGTTGCTAGTGAGAGAGAGAGAGAGAGTTACCAAATAGTTGTCAAGTTATTTGTTGTAAATACGAGCGTTCCATTTAGTTTTCCTGTTAATCAAACATCGTTTCTCTGTCTAACTAATATCTGTATTTTCAATCCATTATTAATATATTCCGATATTACAAGTGGGGGCTCGTCCGGGATTGAATAAGACAGAGAAACGATACGATTTAACGGAGCTATTTGTGCGGGAGTAGAAAAGAATAGAATAAAATGGCAAACGTTGAAGACGAACGATTGTCGGGGGAAGAGGATTTGACGCTGGAGGAGCTGAGGAGTAAGCTCGCACAGATGAATCTGCCTATATCCGGTGCGAGATCAGTGCTGGTTGCCAGGTTGAACAGAGCGTGCAAACCTGGTCGATCTACTCCTAAGGATTCGAAGCGTGGCGAAGAACCAACAAACCAGCGAGATCTAAGAAGCAAGCAGAGAGCCGAACGCAGTCAAGAGGGAGAGGAAGACCTCGAGAAGCTGAGGACGAAAGAGCTGAGAGCGCGTCTCGTTAGCTTGGGGTTGAAGGTAACGGGAAGAAAATCCGAACTACGCGCGCGGCTACAGGCGGTCCTAGAAGGAGACGATGTATCGTCGGAAGAAGGGAGCTCCGATGAAAGTGAAGGCGAGGACGATAAACAAGGCGCGCGAGAATACAGGAGAGGCACGCGAGCGGTGTATCAGGACCGCGATGAGTATCAGCAGAAGTATATGCGTCGGCTCGATGTTGAGTCTTAAAGACGTGGAAGACTCATTAGAGAAATTCAGCGGGGATGATCTGCTGAGTGTAAATCAGTGGGTGGAAGACTTCGAGGAAATGGCAGAAGTGTGGGGTTGGTCAGACGCCCACATGGTGGCCTATGCTAAGAAATTACTCGCAGGCTCCGCTCAGACCTTCGTACGACAAGAGCGATGCGCGAAGTTCTGGGCAAAGCTAAAAAAGGCGTTGAGGAATGAGTTTGAAAATGTAGTAAGCGACCAACAGATACATGGCGAGTTATCCCATAGAAAGAAGAAAGCAGATGAGAGTCTGCAACAATATATGTATCACATGTGCGGGATTGCAAAAGAAGGAAGGGTTGATACGCAATCCTTGATAGACTACATTATTCAAGGCATTCCCGACGAGGTCGCGAACAAGACTGTGCTATACGGAGCCAGGAATATCGAGCAATTAAAAGAGCGTTTCAGGCGCTACGAAGCGATAAAAAGAGATATGGAGATGAGGACGAAATTTGAGGAGCCGAAGAGTAGCAGGGTAAAGCCGGTGGCGAAGCTGTCCGAAACCGAGAGGAACAAGGAACCCGGTCGATCTGGAGATGCGAGGAAGGCGCGATGCTACAATTGCGGTGATGCGGAGCACGTGTGTGCGGAGTGTCCGAGCAAGTCGAGAGAACCTAAATGCTTCAAATGTAGGGAGTACGGACACATCGCATCAAAATGCGACAAGGCACTGGGTGAGCCGTCAAAAAAAGTTTACAGCGTGTTTCGGTCGTTACAAACAAGGCGTGGTAAGGATGTTAAGATGGAAAATTTCGAATTGAGCGCGTTGATAGACACCGGTAGTGAGCTGACTCTAATGCGAGCAGATCAGCATGTGAAAATCGTTGGATTTGGCGGTGTCGGTTCCGGAAGGAATTTTACGCTCGGGAAATTTTCGACGAACATTATTATAGACAATGAGTCGTACTGTATAACCATACACGTAGTTCCAGACACAGTGATGCAACATTCGCTTATTATTGGCGCAGACTTTTTGGACACTGTTGAAATAAGTACAAAAGGGGGAGAATCTTTTATTAGTAGAATAAAGGACGAAAATCCCGATGAGTGTCCGGAAGTCCTCAAGATAGATGTAGAGACACAGGCGAGTGAGATAGATTTGTCACACGTTAAGGACATGCAACATAGTCTAAAAAGAGATTTGAAGAGAACCAAAGCATTGCTAAGAGACGCTCAAACGATGCCGGAGAGATCGAAAGGTGACTCGACGGGTAAAGCAGCTTTACGACAGCTGAAGAACCAGTTAGAAGATGCAGAATGCGCTAGAGCAGTTGCAGTTAAAGCGAAACAGGCACTGGAGCAAGAACCGAATGAGACGCGGGCTTCGTTGCAGGAAGTACTGCGGCAACGTTCCGAAGCAGAAGATCGTGATTAATGTAGCTAGTCGCGAACGAACTGAGCTACTGTCGCAATTGGAAGAAAATAAAGAAGAGTTAGCAGAAGTTTTGAAGAAGTATCGGGCAGCTGTGCAGCAAGTGTCGGAGGAACGGAGAATAGTGGCAAGACACGTGGTGATTGGTAAAGTGGACCACGAGATGGTGTCCTCGTCGGATTCTTGCGGCCAGCAGGAGGACTTAGCGAACATCACGAGGAGGAAGAATCTGGCTAAACAACAGCAACAGGATGTTGTTGATGATATTTGCGAATTTACTGAGAAGGATAGCGTTGCGGGTGTGAGGGTTGTTTCAAGTTTTCGGATAGACTCGAAGAGAGTGAATGCAAGGCGAACGAAAAGACAAGGGAAGTCGCACGCGCGGAATCCCTCCAATAATATCGATACGAAGATTCGATATACAGAGGATGTGGATGACGAGGACGACGATGGGATTGTCGAGGACACGATGAACGTGAAGACATTCGAAAAAGAAGAGATCATAGTCTCGGTAGATGGTAAGTTGTTAACGTCTTCCATGAACCGAGCCTACGAAAATGTCACGATGCTGCCACGACGATCAAAGCCCCTGACAAGAGTGAAATGGGTAAACAAAGAACGGAGAGGAAGATAGAGGAAGAGCGAAAGAGGAGCAGTAGCATCGAGGACGAACAGGCCGCGGTGTTCCAAGAGGAACGAAATCAGCTGCGTGCGGACGCAAAGAGACGGATTGAGGAGATCCAAATCCGAAACAAGCGGGCGTATAACAGGAGACGCAAGAAGGCGACAGCATACAGGACGGGAGATCTAGTGGCAATCGAGAGGATGCAGAGGGGTCCCGGGCTAAAGCTGCATCCGAAGTTTCTTGGACCGTATCGGGTGATAAAAGTCCTGCGAAATGACCGATACATAGTGCAGCGAGAGGGGGAGCACGAAGGGCCACGTACAACTTCCACGGCAGCCGATCACATGAAATGGTGGAATGCTGACGATAGTGATGTAAGTGCGAGCGGCGATGATGAGCACATCTGAGGGCAGATGTGATTGTCAGGAAAGGCCGATTGTAATATCGTAGAATAGCTTTGATTGGAGATTGGCTGAAAATAGAAAAACCGTGTACGTCGTGTTTCTGTGGTTCGTTTACATTTAAGAGTGCCTACGTGACTAAAGGCACGTAGTTGGTAGTTCTTACATAGGTATGAGGGAAACAATAGACAACGTTAGAAGAAGGACGGTTTCGCTATCCAAGGCGAATCGAAAAGTGTGCGTGTTGCGAGAATCAGAGTTGATCGAGACGTCGAAGCATAGAGTCGTTAGAATTGAGTTGCGAGTGTTGTCGAGTGTTAGAGTTGCTAGTGAGAGAGAGTGAGAGAGAGAGAGAGAGAGAGAGAGAGAGAGAGAGTTACCAAATAGTTGTCAAGTTATTTGTTGTAAATACGAGCGTTGCATTTAGTTTTCCTGTTAATCAAACATCGTTTCTCTGTCTAACTAATATCTGTATTTTCAATCCATTATTAATAAATTATAATTAATCGGACAAAATTACACCTTTAATATATTCCGATATTACATTACCGTGATGTAATATTTATCATGCTTATTTTGTACGTAAAACGAATCGTTGGAATATTCCCGAAGCTAACGAAGCATTTCCCAAAAGTTAAACCGAAGAAATTAACGCGAATAGTTAAGTGAAATTTTTCCATTAACTTGCTGACCAACCGACAAATAAAAAATCATAAAAATTGTTTCAATGTGTTGAGGTCACGCATAACTTCTTTTTTCATTGACGATTACCAAACAGGTAAAATTTCGAAATTGTACGAAGGCCACGTGACCAGATCGTATTGGAATTTGAAGTGCATGGAAAAACACAACTCGAAGTACAAACCTTGAGCTGTACTACTCGAAGTACAAACGTGAACTAATGGATGCAGAAAAGCAATTAACGCCAAACATCCGAACAGCATCTTGGAGCCCGTCATTGTTCTGAAATAAAAGAAGTGACGAATTAAAAAGACGCAGGACTAATAATAATAAAGGAAACTTAGTTCGTATTATAAATTGAATTTACATCAGAAAAGAAGCACGATCAAGCGAAACAGATCGTAGAAATGACAAATATCATCGATATACGTTTCAGTGTAATTTCACTTTTGAAAATTATTTAGTTTAATACGATCGTATTCATCGCTCTGAAACTTTCATTGTGCTGCAATTTGTGCTGCGTCTTTTTAATTTCTCTATCTTTCTGTGTTTTCGGAAAAATTACTTGAAAGATTAAGAATTGCTTGCCTTATTTTATTTTCGATTAGTTAGGATTTGATTATTCCAGTTAAGGTTTATTATTTATAACAGGTTTTATCACTTGTTTATTATTTAGGAGTTTGTTATTTTAGGATTAGTACCTTTTAGGATTTCTTATCCTTCGAGTTTCTGTTTCAGATATTTAGGTCTATTTCAAGATGTTTTATTACATTAGGATTATTTATTCGATTAAGATAATTTAAGAGTTTCACAATGTACAAAGAAATAATCGCGTGAAATTTAGATTTATGCTTTAAACGTATTAAACACGCGGTAATTTCAATGTCTATAGCCTCGAACGTGTTCTGATTAGTTGTGTCATTGTCTGTGACATTGAAATCACAAAAATCCATTGCAAGTGTGCTGTCATGCAATGTGGATGTAATTGGGTTTTTTGGGTATTTCCTGTATCATCTGATTTGTACAGTACTATTTTAACGCAAGGACAGGAAACTTATTATATATTTCCCGTCCATTATTTGAATCGTTGTGAAGTGTAACGAATTATATTCGATTCGAGGAGATGTTAATGAATTACCCATTTCATATGTAATTACATGGAAATAAAAATCATTGCAAAAATAATTGATCTAATGGCAACGGAATTTCCAATATTTTTTTGTTTCGTCACGTCTTTTTCATAATATATCTTTTATAGGTACGTGATTTATTAATCGTTCGAATGGAAATAATTATTCGTATAATATTCAAATGATTCTAGCCATAAAATAAATTAAAACGATACCTGTCAATGATATGCAATCTGCGTATGACGTCAACCTCGATCTATGCTTATACAAGAAATTTTATCAATCAATGACTAGATATACAATAATCAAATGTTATAAAATTTCCTGAAAACCTTTAGGTGTTAATATTAAGGTGTTAATATCTTTAATATTTGCAAGTTATTGTTTAGCGCTAATTAGTTAGAATGTAACAAGTGGTGTACCAGAATTGAGATAATTAAGCCACACGAACAATCTTATTTAGATCTTTTTAATTTTTTAATTCTCTTTTGCTCCAATACTTCGTAAAATTAATCTTCGTTAGCTACTACACTTCATAGAATGACAAGAGATAATTTTTCTTATATAACGTTTCATTCATAAAATCTATCATTAAAGTATATCTTCATAAAAATATCATTCCATACTAACGGTATATTTGGTGTCATACGAGATAACAGTTACCAGTGATGACATATGTAACTTTATAAAGATATCTCGTTTTATTATATATTAAAAGAATGTACTCATTGCTGCTATATTTCAGATGAAAAAAAGGAGGCAACGATTTTACAGTGAAATCGTTCGTTTACAACTGATTCATTTACATTTCATGATAATACTGTGCATTCTGAATATGCTATGATTTGGTTTAAAATAATAAATAGTCCATTCTTGCATACTATTGCTCCGGCTTTACTTGTATTTTCGATATTGGTATAAATAGAAAGACAATTAATGTCGTTCGAGTCTATTTTCGGATCATTTATATTACGTTTAATCCATATAGTTATTATATGAGACATAGTATCGTAAAATTTGGAAGAATAAAACGTTCGTACAGGATGTACATTTTATAAGAATTCCAACAAATCTGCGTGTGCACCTAAAATACAAACCGATAGTGATTGTTCATAAGTTTATATACATTATCTAATGTCAATCGAAGGTATCAATTCTTTTTCTCCATAAGAGTACTTTTTCATTTATATGTGTTCAAAAATACACGTGTTCAACCGTGAAGCATATGTCACCTACAACGAAAAAGAGTTTTCCTATACTTAATATTTCCTTTATATACCTATGAAAGTCTATTCTTCGCGTAGTATGAAATTATGAATAAATCTGGAATATTGTTCAATCTGAAAAGAAAAATAACTTATTGACATCATTCATTGATACGAGATTCAGAATGTTTGTTTTGTCTTGCAGAGAAAGAAGGCAGCCCTTTCTTTTAATGTGAAATAGAAAGCGAAAATTTGAAAACAGATTTTTTGGAAATTTACTTGCAAATATCGTTTTCAATATCGTGATTTTCTTCCCAATGGTACTGTACTTTCAAATTTTCCAGTATCCCTCTAAAAACAAAAAGTCGAACCTCGTTATCATTAACATAGGCATTACAAGGAAGAGAAGTATTAGAAAGCAACTCCTTTTTATTATGGATTTCTTTATAATCGTGTAAATAAGAAATTCCGGAAATTTTTTCCTCAAGAATTTAATTCTTGTGTTTTGATTGATAATTATTACACTGCATACTAACTTTTCGCATACTGTTCGCGTCTAACAATTTCCTAATAATAACTACTTCAAAATTACATATGTTCTTGCACGAATTCAAAAGTACGTATGATACAATTACAATTGATTCTAAAATAATAATTATTTAAAGATATTAAGATACTAATTAAACGTTTCACTATATTTCAAAATCTGGAACAACAAATTTTTATTTATAAAAAATGAAACTGTCTTTATATATTCTTTGTCATGATGCTATTTCTTATTACCATGTCGACATTTTTTAAAATTCATTTTGTTATCTCTACGCAATATGAAAATTCATATACTGCTTAATATTTTTTACATATTATCCATCCACCGCATGATATCTCCTGAAAAATCAAAATATTAATGTTATATTATTACAATGCTTCTTAAATTTCAATTTTTGACAAATTTGAAATCCAATATATTTTGCACAATTATTATTTATCAAAAAATTCTAAGTTAGTAACTTTCTTTTCAAATGGCAAATAACATATACTTTGACTTACCTGTAAGTTTTTGTTCCTAATCATCATTTCCTCTTATAGAACATCATTATTGTTCTCATAATTACTACCAGTGTCATAGATATTGTAGTGGCTACAACTGAATTAATAGAAAATGATAAATAACTGTGTATAACACTAACACATAACTGTGTATAACAATGACACATAACTTTTACTTACATATCAGTCGATAAGGGATTACTGTGATATCCTGTTGATGTTTCTTAAGGCACTTGATTAGGTGCGATACGGTATCATTCCTTATGGTATACTGTAGATAAGTATTTTAGAAAATAACAAGAATAAATCTAAATTATTCAGAGGTTCCAGTTTCGGCTTAGACATAAATACAGGACCATTTGCAAAGAAGAAAGGGTGCGTTTCTACAGCCTCGTTATAGTAACCATGAATACCAATCTCTGAATTACTGGTTACTAAACATAAATATCCTATAAAATTTAATATATTTCTTTAATTTTTAATACATACACGAGTTAGTAGTTCTAAATTATGAATCATCCTACCTGTGATATTACACTTTTCCTTATAATATCATCACTCAAGTGAACAACATTAAGATCATGTAAACCATGTCATCCTATCTTACTGTGAAGATACTTAGTTATGTTATCTAACATTATAAAAATATCATCAAATTCAAGTCCTTTTATTCACATCACATGGCCACGGCGATCTGGTTCTTCGTTATATAATGTTCTAAAATTTGTCGTATATATAGGATGTACAAACCGTGATATCAAGGTATCAGTTCTTCCTTCCCAAGGGACAGTTTCATTAAAATTCTGATAGAATTAAAAATTAATTATTAATATTCTAACAATCATATATGTTAAATACATTATAGTCAACGATATATACCTGAGCGAATGTAGGGGTGATTCCTTGATAATTATAAATGTCATCAGCCCACATCATTGTGCCACTTCTTTGTACTCCAGCCTCTAGATTAACAGCCTAAACAAACATACAAAATTTTATAGAAGCTGTACAAAATATAGTATATATGCGCAATATTGAAGCGTTCAAGGGGATATAAAGGTAATGTACATCACATACACGTGTACTCTCATGCAACAAAATACAATTAGATTTAATAGTATAAGCTCTTTTATTCATCATAATAGATTGGAAATTTAAGTGTCTTACGAGGGTGAGTAAAAAGTTACCCGCTCTGTCGGTGTAGAATTTATTTTAAGCAATTGTCAAAAAAGACATACATCATTTTTTGACGTAATCACTCAATTTCTGTATACACTTTGTCCATTTGCCGAAGGACCTTCGTATTTTCTCATTAAAAAATGTTTTGGGCTGAGCTGCGAACCACGAATGCATCGTCGTCTTCACCTTTTCATCAGCTTTCTCGGCATCCATCTCGCACAAACTTTTTAAAACCCAAATCTGTCGTGCACTATTGCATAAGCAGAGCCGTGGCTGATTTGCAAATGATTTGCCACATTATCCAGTGTCACTCGTCTATTCCATAGAGCATAAGTTCATGAGCACGTTCAATGTTGTCGTCGTGGATGTGGACGGGCGTCCAGCTGTTTTTTCATAACACTTGTGCGATCTTCTTTGAACTTTTGTGCCCATTCAAACACACTTCGTGACAAAACACTTTCTCCATAATGTGCATTAAATCTTTGATAAATATAGGCATCAAACATAACTTCCGACCACAAGAAACGAATCACAGCATCCTGCACTGTTTTCCTGCAAATCGCCATTGCAAAGCGCCATTACTCGCGCAACAGTCACAAACGAATTGACGTAACACAATGAAACCTACGCAGCAGCACTGAACAGATATTGACGTCATACGAAGAGTGCAGATGGATCAATACGGTGGACAGAAGTTTTAACTATCTGGAGTGCGGATAAATTTTTACCGAGAGTCGTATAGGAATCTATAATCTGTAAGTACACCTTTGGCTGAATGGAAATTTCTCTTACATATAGTCAAAAATGCAGAAACAGTGTATTGAATTGGAAAGTGATAAAAAATAAGCGAAGTTTCGAGGTTGCATGTGATTGCATGAGTACACAGGACGTTTTTAGCGAATAAAAAATAATTTTGAAAGACACGAGACTTATCTTGTATTTTATGCACTCTCTGTGTCCGAATCTCCAGAAGCTCTCTATCTTATGAAGTGTTTTAGATTAGCCGGAAAATTTTGTATGTACATACAAGAAGTATACGATCTAAGTGGAATATTCCATTATTCTCTTGATACAACAGAAACGAAATTTACAGAACTTCTCAGAAAGTTGGTTTATTATTACCAAATTAATAGAATTAATATACGTTTATCATCTTTACATACCTAAGTCGTGGAGGTTTATCGTGCGTAAAAAATTAGTGTCGTTTCAAAGTTACATTTCGTACATTTTAAGCCTATAATTTGTAACGTACAAAACAATGTAAATTTGAGCTGTTTCTTATCTCCACAATAAGAAAATCCAACTTTACGTTTTTTACACAATGATATTTATGGAACAGTAATATCATATTATTGCATCGCTTGGAGAATGAAGTCAAGGTACGATGTGACCCTAGTGTAAACGCTGGGATAGCCAGCTGTGCCGCACTTATAAGCGTAAGACACAATACCTATTAAATACGAGGTTAATTCATGTTGTATCAGCAGTGGTCCGCAGCGGTCAGCCTGAAAGGATCGTTAAATTTTTAATCAAAGATACTGAAATATATCGATCGAATTGTATTGAAATTATACTTATATACAGTAATAATCTTCTATTGATTTGTGTATAGAAATACTCCAATTTATAATGTACATGTTATATGTATTTTGAGCAAAACTAAGATTAGAAGGAAATTAGATTAAATACCATAATGAGGTGTGAGAAGTGGGCAAAACTATTAAATTGTGTTTATCTATTATTTCTAATGTTTAAGACGTCGATTTGATGTTAATTCGAATTGACGTGTCTTCAGATACCGTATAGTTTGTAGTAACTCTGTAACTTAATTACCGTACAAGAATCCTCTCCACCCTGAGCATGTTCGGCGCATATTATACCATCAGTGATATCAGGTGCATTAGGAAATTTGGAATAAGCTATTTTGCATTCGGCGTTCTTAATCACTGGCATTTGAACTTCCATTAATGCATTACGTCGTGGTCGTCCTACGAAGAAAATAAGAAAGATATTTAAGACTGGAACTGTTTAATTTTATTATAAAATTGATATCACTTACTATATCTTAACGCTCCCCATCCAGCAACAAGGGGGTTATAGCCGACGAAGTTGCTCTTTCGTAGGGGCTCTTTCGTACAAATGGGATATACGTACCCTGAAAAATAAAAAAATAAATGAAAATGCAGGAAACGAATGACCAAAAGTATGAGAAAGAATTGTACACGCTTTATGACACAATATATGTGTAGAGTAAGAAATTTCAGGATATGATACTTCAGTAATACTCAATAGCATATATATATATATATATATATTTGAGGAGTTACTCGAAAATGGCACCTCCTCCACCAATCTAAGAATGGCAATATTATGATTGTGTATGTTTTCTATTCCATCCATATGTGCACAATGTGCTGCGGTCAAAACATGCCTAGCCGATATCAGGGAACCTCCGCACTTCCATAGTGGTTTGTCTGGGTTTCGGGAATTACGAAAACCTAATGCAGCGATCCATGGCCAAGCGCCTAAAATGCAATAGTCATAGTTGTGAATATACATAATTTTTTCTCACATAACGAGTAACAACGATTATTACCTATTCGATATTCGATCATACAGCAGACGATAAGTACATACGTACAAATACTCTGAAATAGAGATTTGATAAAGACAGAAATTAAATTTTTATTCCAGTGGAATACAAATTATTAAATAATTCTATATAATTTCTATTTGAACTATACTGAACTATAAAGTTCAAACGTGTAATTTCTGCCCTAACAGTTTTTGATCTCTATCCATATTATTACTCCTATATCAATTTTTTATTTCAAGCAAAAAGATACTCTTCCTAACATGAAGTAAAAGAAAGAAATAATTCAAGTTAATAAGTAAAGTTACTACCGATAAAATCATAGCATTATTATTTAGTCTAATTGAAATGTACATTGATGTGCTGTTTAATGCCTTTAAAGTTCATTCTTTGCAGTAAATGGCTTATTATTAATCGGAAAGAAAGACATAAAACGTACCAAGTTCAGCTGGTTTACCATCGACCACCCTGGTATGAGAGACGTTGCTAAAACCACGGTATGGTGGTCGCAAAGCCTTATACTTATACACAGTTTTTATTAAAATTTCTCTCTTCTCTTTGTTTGGATCGTTCGGACAGCAAACGATCGTAACATTGCCCTGGTATCTGCACACTGATCGTCTATAAAAATCGGTGGCTGTACGGTACTGTATCTGCCATATTTCTTGCAGAGGTTTACATTTTCTGTAGTCAAGGCACCTGCCTTCTTGATTGTCCGGTGTGGTACATTCTGGATCAAACAATTTTAAAACATATGCAGTTCAAAGATGCGTAAGAAAGCGACACCGATTACTCAACTTTCGAAGTAAAAAGCCGATCAAGTCCACAGGATTGCCCTACAGACACGTATTAATCCGTAAGAGTTAGTCATCATGTTGATAATAATTATCTAAAGAAACTTTTCACGTGAAAATATAAAATTTTAATTGATTAGATATTGTGTTAGCCATACTTAAGAAAGAAAATGAAAATGAATGAAATGAAAGAAAAGGACTACCTTCAACCTCATTTTTTAAATAAACACTTTGTCAGTTTTGCGGTAAATAAATTCTTAGGAATTCAGGACAGTTTTTAGTGAATCATTTTGTTTCGACCGTTCGCGGAGAGACGCGATCGCGAGATAGCACGTCAACGAGAGTTGTAAGTTCCCGTTACGATTAAATAATCGACGCCACGAACTGATCGATCCCCTTATTTCGATTATGATAATAAGGGTAGTTCAATGAAATTCCACAGAATTAACACAAATAAATTAATGTTTATTTCAACAACTTATTAACTAGAAAGATATAAAAGGAACAAAAAAAATGTAACTGCGTTTTGGTTGATAAGTAATGCGCGACATACCACATGTGTTGACGGTTCGACTTCTCGAAAAGTTCTGAACGCCTTTCGATTTTTTTCGTTTTTTCTGGAAGGCGACCCCCACTACGTTCGGATCACGCCACATTCTTTTACTGCGAGGTAAAATACGGGCCACGAGTCGACGTTTCTGGAAGTCGCCCTGCTTAATGAACCACGCGCTTGCCACTACAATGTTTGTTTGCCGGGCAGACGCGACGATCCGTCTGCGACATTATAGTGGCGCGATCGATAGTTAAGAATATGACCTATGGTAAGCCGCATGGCGTAACATTCTCCCCCCGTTGAGAGGGTACCGATCAAACTAGGGAGGTGTGGTTGAAGTTCCCATCTTATTTCGTCTCGGTGGCTAGTTGTTCGGGTTTCTCGAGATCGGGTTGAATTGGCAGTGGGACAAGCCTTTTGACGCCCCGATCCAAAATGCTCTTTGCCGTCTGAACTGTAGCTGTCCGGATGACACCATCGGCGCCTGGATGAACCTTGATAACTCGGCCCAGAGTCCAATGCATGGAGGGAACGTTGTCCTCTCTGAGGATGACGATTGTGCCCTTTTGGATGCTGTGTCCACCCTTGCTCCATTTATTGCGGTTGGTTAGCTCGTTCAAATACTCCTTATGCCAGCGGTTCCAAAAATGTTGTTTAAGCTGTTGGATATGCTGCCATTTGGAGAGTCGGTTCGATGGAATGTCTCTGAAATCTCGATCACGTAAGCACATTAATGAATCGCCAATGAGGAAATGTCCGGGAGTGAGGGCTAGGAGATCATTTGGATCGGTGGAGATAGGAGTTAGCGGGCGGGAATTGAGGACTGCTTCTATTTCTATGATAAGAGTATTACGGTGTTAAGCTCATATGTTTCTGTTTCTCCACTCGCGCTGCGCCATAATATCCTTTGATATTTCCGATCCTCTGGTCGTACGAGGAATTGCCGATACATTTTCTCGATGTCGCCAGTGAGTACGTACTGATGAGCGCGGAATCTAATTAATATACAAAATAAATTGTGAATTGATTCGAGAATATAGGATTTCCCCATTTTCATGATTATCGTGATTTTTGTATAAATATATTTTTTAAGATACTAATAATTAGGTAGTCATAAATTAGTATTATCAATTATTTTGCATTTATAATTCCGCCTCTAGTATAAGTGTTAATTGAAAACTAACTTTATGTTTCAAAAAGTACTAGCAAAGTCGTTGAGTAACAAGCCACTGATGCTAACACAAATAGCATTGTCGTAATTAAATATTTCTAATTATTCATTTTTCATTTTGAACCTGTAGAAACAATTTATTATATATACTATTAGCTAAGTAATTGCATATTTAATTAAGTCGAAATATAAAACTTAGTTATTTTAATAATTTAAAAAATAAAAAACTGACAAACATTTCAATTTAATTTATGGTTGGAACAAAAGACAGTTATTTTTCATTAATTGAAATATTGCAATGCAGAGTACTTTCCAAAATACGCCGAGAGTATTCCTGATGATGAAACGAGCGTTGCTTCATCGAACGCAGCTAAAGAAAAAAACATCTATGTAGTTGGTGGTACGATGCCTGAAATAGAGGGCGATAAATTGTACAATACCTGTACTATTTGGGGTCCCGATGGAACGTTGATAGCAAAACACCGAAAGGTAAGTAATATATTCCTTTATGGCTTTGAATTTGAAAATATTGGGGTGAAGAAAGTGACTCTATCTAGGAATAATTTAGGAATATACATATGTACATACGTATACTATAACCAATTCTATAATTTACGGTTTATAAAATACGTTATGATACGGGAAACGCCCATTTTTGTTGTAATGTGTTTGTTGTTGTATAAATTTTTCACATACTTAAAATATTATTATACTTATTTTTTCTCCTTTTTAAACATTATTAAATGATAAGATTTTTTAATAAAAGAAAGTGATAAAAACGCTGTCAGTTATTAAATAAAAAGTAATTAAAGTTTAGGAGTTGGTAACTTTGATATTAAATTACAAAAGTTGCAGCAATAGAATTAGCGACTACATTTTTATGTTATTAGGTACATCTATTCGACATCGACATTCCTAATAAGATTACTTTTCGAGAGAGTGATTCACTCAGTCCTGGTAACTCCCTAACGACGTTCGATGTGGAGGGCTGCAAAATAGGTATTGGCATTTGCTATGATATTAGATTCGAGGAAATGGCACGCATTTATCGGAACAAAGGTACAGTAACTTAATCGATCAATACTTAACTAGCAAAAAATTAAATATCTTTCTTAACTATATTCTATATAAAATTAATATAATCTGTAACTCTGTATAAAAAGAAGCTTAATTTAAAAAACCAGTATATTTGCTGAAAATGAAACAAATAAAAGAATTAAAAGCACAATAAGAGGACTGTCCTCGCATATTCAGAAATGATGGAATGTGAACCGTGCAACTACGAAGTTAATTGGTATTCGGTGGCTTCATATTTCCTGCTTCTCTGGGTTAGGTTGCCAAATGCTGATATATCCAGCGGCATTCAATATGACCACTGGACCACTGCACTGGTCATTACTTCAGCGTTTCAGAGCGAATGATAATCAATTATACGTTGCCTGCATATCACCGGCTCGTGTTCCTTAAGCAAGTTACGTCGCATGGGGACATACACAGTTGACCAATCCCTGGGGAAAGATTCTTTACGATTTGGAAACTCAAGAGAATATGGCAGTCACCGATATCGGTAATTTACAGCTTAAAATTAAAAGCGAGAGATCCATGATGTAATTAATTTTTAGTCTCGTTAATTTATCGATTTAGCCATCTTCCTCTGTATTTGTTGAATTTATTAGTAAGCATTACTTATTACTTCGTATGTTTCTTTTTTCTATCAGATCTAAAAGTTGTTGAGGAAGTAAGGGCTCAGATACCTACATTTTCTCAGAGACGTACAGATTTGTACGACACTGTCTGTAAGAAGGAGTAACTCTACACTAAAACAGAAAATGTTTTTTTATAATATTTCTACTACCATATCCTTTTTTTGTGAATTATTACTAATTTCTTATCATTTGTACTAAATGAATGACTCAATTAAGAAAACCAAAATGTTATAAATAATAATCTGTATATCTTGTGTATCAACATGTAATTGGATATTATAATAATATAGGAATGCTATAATAATATAGGATAATAATATAGGAGAATAATAATATAGAAAAAAATACATGCTTTTAAACACCTTTAATATCGATCACATAAATTGTTATAATTTACAATGATTACGCATACATAAAAGACCCCTTGATAGTAAAATTTACGATCAAAAGGCACTTACGTATCGTTTAACAACATTTAATTTATAACACCTTTTAAACATTTAGACAGATTAACACATAACACTTCTTATATATAAACATCAATTCGAAGTTATCGGCTTGGAGAAATTGGTCGATTAATACCTGTAGATTGTCTGTCTCGATGAAAGACTTAAAGAGAGCAAAAACATGATAATGCCGCTAATATAATATTCCTTCTTTCTTGTATCTGTCTGCCTCTCAGGTCGTTTTACTAATTACAATAAGTAATTTCGACTTCTTTGCGCACTCTTTTAACGCATTCGAGACCGAAAGAAATTCATATCAGTCAGTAGGCAAGGGTATAATATACATATTTTATATATAACTTATGTAGTAATGTATATATCATGTTAATTTCATATTTTTTTCAATATAGAATTATTATATATATATATATATGACTGTACATAATACATTATAGAATAACATAGTATATAATTTTATATTTTAAAAATATGAGGTATACTATTTAAGATTGTCATCGATTTAAAATCAAAGTATGAAAAGGATACCCTGGAGAGAGTAAAACACAGAATCATTCCAACTAAACATTCAGATCGTACCGACACCTAGGTATCGTCTTACAATTAAATCTCGGTCTCGAATGGATTAAAATGAAATACATACTTGCAGCTTCAACATCTTCAATATCGAGGAGATTCAAACTTTACAAATAAATGTAAATTGCGATGTAAAACAAAGCGATGTAAAAAGGGAAAAAGGAGGAAAGAAGGAACAGGGAAGCAAAGAGAAGAAACGAATTTTTCATTTTCTCTTGCCAGGAATATAAGATGCTAAGTAATCTTCCTAAGTAATCTCCTCCAGCTTTTTCTAGTTTGCTCAATAATTATTAGTACATGTTAGGAAAACAAATAGAATTTTTGTTCTCAAGCGAGGTATAATTTAAATTTTGTATGTACACAAAAATGTTAAATATCTGTAATAAACATGGTATAATCAATTTTTTTACATAAAATTATATTGTATAGGCTATTGTTATTTAAACATTTTAAATTGGATGAAGAAAAAAAATGACGCAAATAAAACGTAGGACATTTTAATTAAAGAGACTAATATAGAGATTTATCTACTTAACTGTGATTAAATCATCTCCACTTAACGCTCTACCTCTTCTATTAATTATGCTTCGTTAAACTATGATTACAGAGGATGGGTTTTTTGATAAAATGACATTCTGACAAATATATATAGATCGATATATATAGATATAGATAGACAAATATATAGATTCTTACAACAGTAGTTATGAATGAACAGTAGTTATTGTATCAATTCCGTTCTTCATTTGTGAAAAGACAATTCGCCAGAATATGGATTCACTGTAGTTATAGCTATAGGATTTCAATCTAGTTGACAGACTTGCTTTACGTACTCTTGTTCTACCTTATCGCGATTCTCTCCTCATCTTATACGCTTTGTCGAGTGTCACGTAATTTTTGGGTTGGTTGGTGAAAATAAAATATAGTTGAGTCGTAACACAACTATTAACTTGGTTTTAATCAACCTTTATTATGAATTCAGCAATCACAATGTAACACGCACTGAGTTAACATAAATCACAATTCACTCCAACCACGTTATGTAAGACTTAGTTACAACAATACATTAAGTACGCGACTTATAAGAGTAGAGACCGACATAGATATGTTGACTATTCTAAGGATACAGAATAAGTGAAGTTTTACTGACGATACTGTGTCTGAGGAAAGCTAGGGGTGGGTGTGTCTAAGGACACGGGACTATCGGATTTGTTGATGACAATTTTGGTTAAGGAAGTGAGGGCAGTAGACACCATCTCCGATTGGATAATAGGACGGTTGGTGGACCAGGAAGGGTTTTAGCCGCCCTCGCGAGAAAGTTGCCAACGGAACATACCAGATGTGGAGAAAACCAACTTTCTAAGCTAACACGTGGTAGACAATAAACGTAAAGGGAAATTTAAGACAGGAAATACTCGCTTGGTCCGAAGGACCTTAACTATAAAAATGCCAAGGCCCCTGGTGGGCGCTTAAGACTATTGAGGGTGCGCGCCAAGGATATGCAGACATCTGGGTGCCATCCTGTCCGTGGTGTGTGGCCTGGTCTCTGATATGAATTGACGTTACACGAGCAAAGTAATATTGGCATATATCTCGGCTCTGGTTACAATCATTAGTTTCCGCCTAAACGGTTAGAATCACATAGCTCGCGCTCTACTCTCGTTTATTCAACATTCAGGCCATATGGTCGCATGCGACGAGTTTTATGTTAATTCCGACCGATTACAATACCTTTCTTTCGTTTACAAGGAACGACGAGACTGGCAGTTGCGTGATTTCCAATGCAAAAGCCGCGATATCTGCACGATAACCTAACCTCAACCGATTTTGTTGTACTATTCTTATGTGGATTTCGTTTGTACCACTTTCGTAACAAAAATAGAATACGTAGAACACAGCATTCCGTTATGCGATATTGTCGATTCATAACATCCGAAAAATCAGAGATAATTATTTCCCTACAGTTGTACATTTGTGTGAAAAATTACGAACGTAAAGTTGTTTGGTGCATGCACAGTCCTCCCCTCCCCTGCATTTGCGTGGACATGCTAGAAAGATTCACTTTTCCACGGTGAAACTGTATGTATTATAATTTCATTTTTACAAAGGTCGAACATCCTACTATGCATAAATTTAATATTAATATAAGCAGGTTTCGTGTTAAGTATTACATCTGACGTATAAGCACACGTGTGTACGAGCCTTGGTTTTAAATGTCTTATAGTAGACACCGAAAAGATTATTCAGTTGGATATCTGACTCAACATCAATATTTTACTAGGAGATAACATGTTAAGAACACGTTGGTGGATGGCATGGGAGATGATGAATGAAGACATACTTCTGTGAGATACATAAAATAGTAGTCAGAACGTATTTTGGCGCTTGGGGACAGCAACAGCTTTTTTTTTTTTTTATTTATTTGTTGGAATTACAATCAATTCTCGCGTTGAGAATTTTCAGTAATTTTTCTGGCGTGGCGCAGTGACATGGCTGTTTATTTACAATAAGTTAATACTTATTATAGATAGGTATAATTTATAAGTATTATAAGTAAGTGCATATGCTTAATTTGGATAATTAAATGAATCTAACGTTTAGGTCTAGCGGGTAGTGCCTCTTCAGCCTGCGAATCTGGTCCGTCGTATCGAGTAGTCCAGTGATTAGGGGGTTTCGGTGTTTCTTGACTCTTTTGCTATATCTGTCGCTATATTTTGCTATTTCCTCTTTGACTGTAGGTATCTTGAGGTCGCGATGGATGGTTTCGTTGGTAACATACCAAGGTGCGTCTATTAAGGCTCTTAGCGTTTTCGATTGGAATCGTTGTAGTATTTCGATGTTGGAGTTACTTGCTGCTCCCCATCGCTTCCTATATCCCTATATTCCGTACTTGCTTCGCTTGGTACTTTTATAATTTTCGTAGTTACAATAAAAAATTTAATTCTTAACAGATTAAAGATTTAACCTCTTGCTTTATAGTGTACAATAATTTTTTTTTTTTTTTTTTTTTTGTATAGGTTATGTGATCCATAGTTTGAGTAACTAGTACATATATATATTTACGTGACAAGCTTTCATTTCAATCTATATTTAAGATTAATATTTTATCAGTTTCTGTTCGTAACAACATCGAAGTAGTCCATAAGTTTGAAGAGTATAATTAAGGAAGTTATGAAGCAAGAGGTTAAGAACAAATTCTGAAAGAGGTTATGTACAACTTAGTAGTACTGCTTTACATTACTTTGCGAATTACTTTTCAAGCATAAAAATAGTTTAACAGCCACTTATAATTACTTCCTTACCATTACATTCATTAAATTCGTTTGATTTTGTAAACAAAATAACCACGCTGACCAGTCTCTTATTTAAAATAGAATTATTTTGTCATATATCCAACAGTTTACTTTCTCTTCGCTTTGTCTCGTATTACGACTTTATAACGGTGTTTCTTTAAACTTTAAACGATCGTAATAAATGTATTTACGGACGATGACTGATATCTGGTCTGTCTTAAAGTTTCAACTAATTAGTGCCCCGTTACTTTGGACGTTATGAAATGTTGTATAACCAAAGACTTATCTTCTCTTTTGGTAGTTGCATAAGAGAAGACTGAGCCATTGAAACGCTCGAATAGATTAGCTGATTCGCTTAACGTATTTTTACTTCCGACGAGCTAAACACAAGAGCAGAAAGCACATAAGGAATAATACAGAAACGTCAAACGTATACAGAAGTATATTTCGTAAAAGCATTAGTACGTAACATGTCTTTATAATTCTATTTATGTATAGTAAAATGGCTTGTATCCATTTTCATGAATTATAACTGACATTTCAAAGCATTCATGTAGATATGTAACTCTCGTTAATTAATAATTTAACAATGCGTCATGAAACGTATCATTTTCGTTTCTTCCTTTGTTTCGTTATACACAGGAACGAATTTGTAAATAAAGATGTATAATCAACGATAACATATGACAGCGAGTATAATAACTGTCAGCAAAGGAAGAGGTCGGTAAAATGATTGTGGTTGATTTCAGTGTATCGGTAAATAAGCTTTGACAGACGTTGCCGGGGGACTCGGTGTCGGTGAAACCGCGTCGATGAAATGATTGTCAGTAATTTAAAGATAACCCAATTTATTGATCTGTCTCCCCTTCATGGCGTTGTACGTCTCTCTATAAAACATATTCTACCTCGGAGGGCTGAAAAATTTAACTTGGTCTCACTGGACTGGACTGTAAGTAAGAAAATTGAAATGCAAAATCCACGTGTGAGCGCAACGGTTTAGATGGAAAGTTCGATAGGACAATTATGTATATTAGCCTGAAAGAAAGCTCGTGGCTTTGCACGCAACACGTAATTTCCCTCGCTGAAATAATCCTATTACAACGATACGATTTAAAATTTTCCTTAACAGACCTCGCAATGTAATTCTTCATCTACAATTTTTTATTCGGCCTGAAACAAGAGACTTTCGAAGCCTTATAGAGTCTCGCGAATCTAAAAGTCAGGTTTCAACGTATTTTCGCGTCTTATTCTATAATACTGAAAACATTAAAGGTGTTAACGATTATTGTCTCACTATGTACGTACATCAAACGAGTACTTACGTAAGAGACGAATGGAAATGGAAACAGCCGAGAATAATTGAAGATAATTTGAATACGTTCCAGGCTATAATACAATTTCTCGTGAACCGTAATTGATTCGCAGAAGGGAATTGCTGCTTCTCACGACTAGCAAAGTGTTTCGCAAAAAAAAAAAAGAAAAGAAAAATGGTATCGGAAGGATAGAAAAAAAGCGGTGGCCTACATCAAGCAATCTTCATGCCGATAATGCATTTATTATTCAGTTCGTTCATTTTCTATCGCGTAACAGACACTGGGATAACTGACAGAACGAGCGTATAAATTTTGCATCTCTCAACCTGACTTCTCCCAATTCGTATACTTCCATCCTTCGTGTAAGTGACAATGAATCAGAAGAGTTTCATAGCAATATTGAACAACATACAGTCAACTACAACACCATTAGATACATCCACCATACAGTCAACTACAACACCATTAGATAACAGCAATACGATAGATTATAATTTTCTACGCGTCATTGATTCATCATCATCATTTTCCATTTTTTTAGCATATGTAAAAACGTATCTGACGTAATCTTACCTCGCTCTTTGAGTACAAAAATCCATTCAAATGAAACAAAGGGAAAAGAAATAAGAAAACAAACACTCACATACGAATCTTCATTACATAACTGTATGTACTCCTCGAGGTATAATTACTCAGACACGTTACAGCGTACCTTCTTCGTTCCCTGATGGCTGATGTTGATCGTTGACGTTTATAATGAAAGAATTTCGTCAACGGCGCCATCTGGATCCTTGTTGAAAAATTAAAATAGCCGCAACAGCACCATTAAGCTCATCACCCAGAGTAGCTCTTGTTGCTGAGTCGTGGAGGAATTCTTATCATCAACGACATAAACTATACCAGTTCCGGTAATGTTCTTTAGATGGTCCAGGCATTCAAACTCGCAACATCGCTTTCCAAGACGGAATTTCTTGCATGTCTGTAGTAAAAAGAAATCGAATCTGGTCCGTCGTATCGAGTAGTCCAGTGATTAGCGGGTTTCGGTGTTTGTTGACTCTTTTGCTATATCTGTCGCTATATTTTGCTATTTCCTCTTTGACTGTAGGTATCTTGAGGTCGCGATGGATGGTTTCGTTGGTAACATACCAAGGTGCGTCTATTAAGGCTCTTAGCGTTTTCGATTGGAATCGTTGTAGTATTTCGATGTTGGAGTTACTTGGACAGCAACAGCTGGTGATACTGTCATACACCTCCATTTATAAACTTTCGAAAATCAATGTGACCTTCAAACTTTAGTGTATTCTGTTTCACAGCACAAAATGTTTCCGAAACGTACATTTATTGTTATAATAAACTTGACTAGTGGCTCTGAAATACTATCCTTGAAAAAACAATGGGGAAATTGGAGCAAAAAATAGAAGGAAATAAACAAAGACCTTGTTGGTTCGTAAAAATAAAATATGCTACAGGAGAAACTTTTTCCAACGGATTGAGATGCGACAAGCTTTAAAAGCTATGACGCGAATCGAGCGTTTGTCTACAAGAGCGCATTTTCGGTGGATATATATGTCGGAATGACATTGGGGATAGGGTTGTCGGTGTTTGAGGAGTCTTCATTGAAGGTAGCCATCGTTGCGGTGTAACGAAGATACGATTTATTGACACAGGTATGAATAACACAGGTTTGACAATCTACCACGGCAGTGAGACGTCCGCGACACTAGTGACAGTGGTCTCCAGTTCAATAACGAATCCGCGGCCAACGGGATGACAGATGGGCGTTCTCGCTGAATCTAAGTCTGACTCGTAAAAATAATTGCTGAGCGTAAAAACGTTACTCTTTGGTCGACGGGAGCGCGTAAAAGAATGCCCGTCCCGTCCCGATGATGCCACAGAGGAAAACTATAACGGGGTGTGTCTAAGGACACGAGATCATCGGATTCGTCGAGAAAAGCCTTCGTTCAGAAAGTAAGGGAAATTGGCGTTGCTGCTAATTGGTCAATCTCCATATCGGTGGTTAGAAAAAGATGCTAGGCGCCCTCGAGGGAAAGTTGCTAGTGGGAGACGCCGCTCGTTGAAAAATATGTCTCCCCTATCTTCCCGTAGTTGGGACAAAGACGGTTTGTCTGTTTGAAGGACTTCAGTTAACTAAACCTTAAGATTTATAACGGGCCCTCGGGCTAGCCGAACATGTACTGCGGAGACGCATCGACATCTGGCAATCATCTTACTCGAAGAATAGGGTCTGCGTGTGGCGAGCCACGGGACAGAAACCGTTGGAATGTTTACTGTCGCGTGTCGCCACGAATATTTCTTTTAAGGAGAGCTATAGAATTACTCCATACCTTTGTTAGGCAAAGCGTTCATCCCTTGACCGCGGCTACGTTGGGCGACAGACCGTCACCTCGAGCCAAAGCTCACCGTCACTAATCTCGAACAATTACAATCGGATTGAATAACTACAATAGTTTAGTTACAGTTATAGTAGACTTTAGATTGCAATGTTGCGGGGCTATCCAAAGGTTCCGGTGTCCTTTCATCTCCGACATATAGATATACATGTATATGTGACGAAATATACTAAAGCAATATTGACCCTTTGTCGCTGAAAGTATCAAACTACAAAACTGCTAAAAATGGTTGCTACCGCAACCATTCTGCAATCTACCTTGCCCAAAACACTCTTCCAGTCACCTCCAAACTCTTCAATTCTCTCCACCTAACCACCCACAAACCATTCACAAACATGCAATTCTCGACAAAAGAAGAACTTATCGTCAGTTGTCCTTAACATCTCGTTCATTCATTTGGTCCCTATCCCCCTATTTCCTCCCACTGCGATGATCGCACTACATTTTTCCACGTCTCTATTCTATTCTCTGGATGATCTGAATTCTCGAGCAGTCGAGTGACGATTGATCTGTACAATTGATCGATTTCCTTTTACTACAGACATGCAAGAAATTCCGTGTTGGAGAGCGATGTTGCGAGTTCGAATGCCTGGACCATCTGAAGAACGTTACCGGAACTGGTATAGTTTATGTCGTTGATGATAAGAATTCCTCCACGACTCAGCAACAAGAGCTACTCTGGGTGATGAGCTTAATGGTGCTGTTGCGGCTATTTTAATTTTTCAACAAGGATCCAGATGGCGCCGTTGACGAAATTCTTTCATTATAAACGTCAACGATCAACATCAGCCATCAGGGAACGAAGAAGGTACGCTGTAACGTGTCTGAGTAATTATACCTCGAGGAGTACATACAGTTATGTAATGAAGATTCGTATGTGAGTGTTTGTTTTCTTATTTCTTTTCCCTTTGTTTCATTTGAATGGATTTTTGTACTCAAAGAGCGAGGTAAGATTACGTCAGATACGTTTTTACATATGCTAAAAAAATGGAAAATGATGATGATGAATCAATGACGCGTAGAAAATTATAATCTATCGTATTGCTGTTATCTAATGGTGTTGTAGTTGACTGTATGGTGGATGTATCTAATGGTGTTGTAGTTGACTGTATGTTGTTCAATATTGCTATGAAACTCTTCTGATTCATTGTCACTTATACGAAGGATGGAAGTATACGAATTGGGAGAAGTCAGGTTGAGAGATGCAAAATTTATACGCTCGTTCTGTCAGTTATCCCAGTGTCTGTTACGCGATAGAAAATGAACGAACTGAATAATAAATGCATTATCGGCATGAAGATTGCTTGATGTAGGCCACCGCTTTTTTTCTATCCTTCCGATACCATTTTTCTTTTCTTTTTTTTTTTGCGAAACACTTTGCTAGTCGTGAGAAGCAGCAATTCCCTTCTGCGAATCAATTACGGTTCACGAGAAATTGTATTATAGCCTGGAACGTATTCAAATTATCTTCAATTATTCTCGGCTGTTTCCATTTCCATTCGTCTCTTACGTAAGTACTCATTTGATGTACGTACATAGTGAGACAATAATCGTTAACACCTTTAATGTTTTCAGTATTATAGAATAAGACGCGAAAATACGTTGAAACCTGACTTTTAGATTCGCGAGACTCTATAAGGCTTCGAAAGTCTCTTGTTTCAGGCCGAATAAAAAATTGTAGATGAAGAATTACATTGCGAGGTCTGTTAAGGAAAATTTTAAATCGTATCGTTGTAATAGGATTATTTCAGCGAGGGAAATTACGTGTTGCGTGCGAAGCCACGAGCTTTCTTTCAGGCTAATATACATAATTGTCCTATCGAACTTTCCATCTAAACCGTTGCGCTCACACGTGGATTTTGCATTTCAATTTTCTTACTTACAGTCCAGTCCAGTGAGACCAAGTTAAATTTTTCAGCCCTCCGAGGTAGAATATGCTTTATAGAGAGACGTACAACGCCATGAAGGGGAGACAGATCAATAAATTGGGTTATCTTTAAATTACTGACAATCATTTCATCGACGCGGTTTCACCGACACCGAGTCCCCCGGCAACGTCTGTCAAAGCTTATTTACCGATACACTGAAATCAACCACAATCATTTTACCGACCTCTTCCTTTGCTGACAGTTATTATACTCGCTGTCATATGTTATCGTTGATTATACATCTTTATTTACAAATTCGTTCCTGTGTATAACGAAACAAAGGAAGAAACGAAAATGATACGTTTCATGACGCATTGTTAAATTATTAATTAACGAGAGTTACATATCTACATGAATGCTTTGAAATGTCAGTTAGAATTCATGGAAATGGATACAAGCCATTTTACTATACATAAATAGAATTATAAAGACATGTTACGTACTAATGCTTTTACGAAATATACTTCTGTATACGTTTGACGTTTCTGTATTATTCCTTATGTGCTTTCTGCTCTTGTGTTTAGCTCGTCGGAAGTAAAAATACGTTAAGCGAATCAGCTAATCTATTCGAGCGTTTCAATGGCTCAGTCTTCTCTTATGCAACTACCAAAAGAGAAGATAAGTCTTTGGTTATAAAACATTTCATAACGTCCAAAGTAACGGGGCACTAAGATGAAACTTTAAGACAGACCAGATATCAGTCATCGTCCGTAAATACATTTATTACGATCGTTTAAAGTTTAAAGAAACACCGTTATAAAGTCGTAATACGAGTCAAAGCGAAGAGAAAGTAAACTGTTGGATATATGACAAAATAATTCTATTTTAAATAAGAGACTGGTCAGCGTGGTTATTTTGTTTACAAAATCAAACGAATTTAATGAATGTAATGGTAAGGAAGTAACTATAAGTGGCTGTTAAACTATTTTTATGCTTGAAAAGTAATTCGCAAAGTAATGTAAAGCAGTACTACTGAGTTGTACATATCCTCTTTCAGAATTTGTTCTTAACCTCTTGCTTCATAACTTCCTTAATTATACTCTTCAAACTTATGGACTACTTCGATGTTGTTACGAATAGAAACTGATAAAATATTAATCTTAAATATAGATTGAAATGAAAGCTTGTCACGTAAATATATATATGTACTAGTTACTCAAACTATGGATCACATAACCTATACAAAAAAAAAAAAAAAAAATTATTGTACACTATAAAGCAAGAGGTTAAATCTTTAATCTGTTAAGAATTAAATTTTTTATTGTAACTACGAAAATTATAAAAGTACCAAGCGAAGCAAGTACGGAATATATGCGGAATATGAATCGCTCAACGAGCCAAAGAGCGGCTCAGTGACAAAATTAGTAAAGTAAAGACCACAAATATTACAACATTATATTCTACCACAAAATAATTCTCTATACAAAAAAGGTACACAACGAATCGATTTTTCACAACGATAAGAGTCAACACAACCAATCAAGACCAGGCGAGACTCTCATAAGACAACGATATCAGAGGGATCAAATCAGCGACTTCAATCTATGTTACAGAGTATAGTTATCAAGAAAAATTGCTCTTTTCATGAAAAGTATGGTAATGATACTCTTATAATACATTGTATATCTGGCAGTCGGATGTGCCCGTGGCCATCGGAAATGTAAAGACGACGCTTTTAGAAAGTGATAGCGCCATCGCGTTTTAAAAACGCGTTAGAAGAAGGACGGTTTCGCTATCCAAGGCGAATCGAAAAGTGTGCGTGTTGCGAGAATCAGAGTTGATCGAGACGTCGAAGCATAGAGTCGTTAGAATTGAGTTGCGAGTGTTGTCGAGTGTTAGAGTTGCTAGTGAGAGAGAGAGAGAGAGTTACCAAATAGTTGTCAAGTTATTTGTTGTAAATACGAGCGTTCCATTTAGTTTTCCTGTTAATCAAACATCGTTTCTCTGTCTAACTAATATCTGTATTTTCAATCCATTATTAATATATTCCGATATTACAAGTGGGGGCTCGTCCGGGATTGAATAAGACAGAGAAACGATACGATTTAACGGAGCTATTTGTGCGGGAGTAGAAAAGAATAGAATAAAATGGCAAACGTTGAAGACGAACGATTGTCGGGGGAAGAGGATTTGACGCTGGAGGAGCTGAGGAGTAAGCTCGCACAGATGAATCTGCCTATATCCGGTGCGAGATCAGTGCTGGTTGCCAGGTTGAACAGAGCGTGCAAACCTGGTCGATCTACTCCTAAGGATTCGAAGCGTGGCGAAGAACCAACAAACCAGCGAGATCTAAGAAGCAAGCAGAGAGCCGAACGCAGTCAAGAGGGAGAGGAAGACCTCGAGAAGCTGAGGACGAAAGAGCTGAGAGCGCGTCTCGTTAGCTTGGGGTTGAAGGTAACGGGAAGAAAATCCGAACTACGCGCGCGGCTACAGGCGGTCCTAGAAGGAGACGATGTATCGTCGGAAGAAGGGAGCTCCGATGAAAGTGAAGGCGAGGACGATAAACAAGGCGCGCGAGAATACAGGAGAGGCACGCGAGCGGTGTATCAGGACCGCGATGAGTATCAGCAGAAGTATATGCGTCGGCTCGATGTTGAGTCTTAAAGACGTGGAAGACTCATTAGAGAAATTCAGCGGGGATGATCTGCTGAGTGTAAATCAGTGGGTGGAAGACTTCGAGGAAATGGCAGAAGTGTGGGGTTGGTCAGACGCCCACATGGTGGCCTATGCTAAGAAATTACTCGCAGGCTCCGCTCAGACCTTCGTACGACAAGAGCGATGCGCGAAGTTCTGGGCAAAGCTAAAAAAGGCGTTGAGGAATGAGTTTGAAAATGTAGTAAGCGACCAACAGATACATGGCGAGTTATCCCATAGAAAGAAGAAAGCAGATGAGAGTCTGCAACAATATATGTATCACATGTGCGGGATTGCAAAAGAAGGAAGGGTTGATACGCAATCCTTGATAGACTACATTATTCAAGGCATTCCCGACGAGGTCGCGAACAAGACTGTGCTATACGGAGCCAGGAATATCGAGCAATTAAAAGAGCGTTTCAGGCGCTACGAAGCGATAAAAAGAGATATGGAGATGAGGACGAAATTTGAGGAGCCGAAGAGTAGCAGGGTAAAGCCGGTGGCGAAGCTGTCCGAAACCGAGAGGAACAAGGAACCCGGTCGATCTGGAGATGCGAGGAAGGCGCGATGCTACAATTGCGGTGATGCGGAGCACGTGTGTGCGGAGTGTCCGAGCAAGTCGAGAGAACCTAAATGCTTCAAATGTAGGGAGTACGGACACATCGCATCAAAATGCGACAAGGCACTGGGTGAGCCGTCAAAAAAAGTTTACAGCGTGTTTCGGTCGTTACAAACAAGGCGTGGTAAGGATGTTAAGATGGAAAATTTCGAATTGAGCGCGTTGATAGACACCGGTAGTGAGCTGACTCTAATGCGAGCAGATCAGCATGTGAAAATCGTTGGATTTGGCGGTGTCGGTTCCGGAAGGAATTTTACGCTCGGGAAATTTTCGACGAACATTATTATAGACAATGAGTCGTACTGTATAACCATACACGTAGTTCCAGACACAGTGATGCAACATTCGCTTATTATTGGCGCAGACTTTTTGGACACTGTTGAAATAAGTACAAAAGGGGGAGAATCTTTTATTAGTAGAATAAAGGACGAAAATCCCGATGAGTGTCCGGAAGTCCTCAAGATAGATGTAGAGACACAGGCGAGTGAGATAGATTTGTCACACGTTAAGGACATGCAACATAGTCTAAAAAGAGATTTGAAGAGAACCAAAGCATTGCTAAGAGACGCTCAAACGATGCCGGAGAGATCGAAAGGTGACTCGACGGGTAAAGCAGCTTTACGACAGCTGAAGAACCAGTTAGAAGATGCAGAATGCGCTAGAGCAGTTGCAGTTAAAGCGAAACAGGCACTGGAGCAAGAACCGAATGAGACGCGGGCTTCGTTGCAGGAAGTACTGCGGCAACGTTCCGAAGCAGAAGATCGTGATTAATGTAGCTAGTCGCGAACGAACTGAGCTACTGTCGCAATTGGAAGAAAATAAAGAAGAGTTAGCAGAAGTTTTGAAGAAGTATCGGGCAGCTGTGCAGCAAGTGTCGGAGGAACGGAGAATAGTGGCAAGACACGTGGTGATTGGTAAAGTGGACCACGAGATGGTGTCCTCGTCGGATTCTTGCGGCCAGCAGGAGGACTTAGCGAACATCACGAGGAGGAAGAATCTGGCTAAACAACAGCAACAGGATGTTGTTGATGATATTTGCGAATTTACTGAGAAGGATAGCGTTGCGGGTGTGAGGGTTGTTTCAAGTTTTCGGATAGACTCGAAGAGAGTGAATGCAAGGCGAACGAAAAGACAAGGGAAGTCGCACGCGCGGAATCCCTCCAATAATATCGATACGAAGATTCGATATACAGAGGATGTGGATGACGAGGACGACGATGGGATTGTCGAGGACACGATGAACGTGAAGACATTCGAAAAAGAAGAGATCATAGTCTCGGTAGATGGTAAGTTGTTAACGTCTTCCATGAACCGAGCCTACGAAAATGTCACGATGCTGCCACGACGATCAAAGCCCCTGACAAGAGTGAAATGGGTAAACAAAGAACGGAGAGGAAGATAGAGGAAGAGCGAAAGAGGAGCAGTAGCATCGAGGACGAACAGGCCGCGGTGTTCCAAGAGGAACGAAATCAGCTGCGTGCGGACGCAAAGAGACGGATTGAGGAGATCCAAATCCGAAACAAGCGGGCGTATAACAGGAGACGCAAGAAGGCGACAGCATACAGGACGGGAGATCTAGTGGCAATCGAGAGGATGCAGAGGGGTCCCGGGCTAAAGCTGCATCCGAAGTTTCTTGGACCGTATCGGGTGATAAAAGTCCTGCGAAATGACCGATACATAGTGCAGCGAGAGGGGGAGCACGAAGGGCCACGTACAACTTCCACGGCAGCCGATCACATGAAATGGTGGAATGCTGACGATAGTGATGTAAGTGCGAGCGGCGATGATGAGCACATCTGAGGGCAGATGTGATTGTCAGGAAAGGCCGATTGTAATATCGTAGAATAGCTTTGATTGGAGATTGGCTGAAAATAGAAAAACCGTGTACGTCGTGTTTCTGTGGTTCGTTTACATTTAAGAGTGCCTACGTGACTAAAGGCACGTAGTTGGTAGTTCTTACATAGGTATGAGGGAAACAATAGACAACGTTAGAAGAAGGACGGTTTCGCTATCCAAGGCGAATCGAAAAGTGTGCGTGTTGCGAGAATCAGAGTTGATCGAGACGTCGAAGCATAGAGTCGTTAGAATTGAGTTGCGAGTGTTGTCGAGTGTTAGAGTTGCTAGTGAGAGAGAGTGAGAGAGAGAGAGAGAGAGAGAGAGAGAGAGAGAGTTACCAAATAGTTGTCAAGTTATTTGTTGTAAATACGAGCGTTGCATTTAGTTTTCCTGTTAATCAAACATCGTTTCTCTGTCTAAATAATATCTGTATTTTCAATCCATTATTAATAAATTATAATTAATCGGACAAAATTACACCTTTAATATATTCCGATATTACATTACCGTGATGTAATATTTATCATGCTTATTTTGTACGTAAAACGAATCGTTGGAATATTCCCGAAGCTAACGAAGCATTTCCCAAAAGTTAAACCGAAGAAATTAACGCGAATAGTTAAGTGAAATTTTTCCATTAACTTGCTGACCAACCGACAAATAAAAAATCATAAAAATTGTTTCAATGTGTTGAGGTCACGCATAACTTCTTTTTTCATTGACGATTACCAAACAGGTAAAATTTCGAAATTGTACGAAGGCCACGTGACCAGATCGTATTGGAATTTGAAGTGCATGGAAAAACACAACTCGAAGTACAAACCTTGAGCTGTACTACTCGAAGTACAAACGTGAACTAATGGATGCAGAAAAGCAATTAACGCCAAACATCCGAACAGCATCTTGGAGCCCGTCATTGTTCTGAAATAAAAGAAGTGACGAATTAAAAAGACGCAGGACTAATAATAATAAAGGAAACTTAGTTCGTATTATAAATTGAATTTACATCAGAAAAGAAGCACGATCAAGCGAAACAGATCGTAGAAATGACAAATATCATCGATATACGTTTCAGTGTAATTTCACTTTTGAAAATTATTTAGTTTAATACGATCGTATTCATCGCTCTGAAACTTTCATTGTGCTGCAATTTGTGCTGCGTCTTTTTAATTTCTCTATCTTTCTGTGTTTTCGGAAAAATTACTTGAAAGATTAAGAATTGCTTGCCTTATTTTATTTTCGATTAGTTAGGATTTGATTATTCCAGTTAAGGTTTATTATTTATAACAGGTTTTATCACTTGTTTATTATTTAGGAGTTTGTTATTTTAGGATTAGTACCTTTTAGGATTTCTTATCCTTCGAGTTTCTGTTTCAGATATTTAGGTCTATTTCAAGATGTTTTATTACATTAGGATTATTTATTCGATTAAGATAATTTAAGAGTTTCACAATGTACAAAGAAATAATCGCGTGAAATTTAGATTTATGCTTTAAACGTATTAAACACGCGGTAATTTCAATGTCTATAGCCTCGAACGTGTTCTGATTAGTTGTGTCATTGTCTGTGACATTGAAATCACAAAAATCCATTGCAAGTGTGCTGTCATGCAATGTGGATGTAATTGGGTTTTTTGGGTATTTCCTGTATCATCTGATTTGTACAGTACTATTTTAACGCAAGGACAGGAAACTTATTATATATTTCCCGTCCATTATTTGAATCGTTGTGAAGTGTAACGAATTATATTCGATTCGAGGAGATGTTAATGAATTACCCATTTCATATGTAATTACATGGAAATAAAAATCATTGCAAAAATAATTGATCTAATGACAACGGAATTTCCAATATTTTTTTGTTTCGTCACGTCTTTTTCATAATATATCTTTTATAGGTACGTGATTTATTAATCGTTCGAATGGAAATAATTATTCGTATAATATTCAAATGATTCTAGCCATAAAATAAATTAAAACGATACCTGTCAATGATATGCAATCTGCGTATGACGTCAACCTCGATCTATGCTTATACAAGAAATTTTATCAATCAATGACTAGATATACAATAATCAAATGTTATAAAATTTCCTGAAAACCTTTAGGTGTTAATATTAAGGTGTTAATATCTTTAATATTTGCAAGTTATTGTTTAGCGCTAATTAGTTAGAATGTAACAAGTGGTGTACCAGAATTGAGATAATTAAGCCACACGAACAATCTTATTTAGATCTTTTTAATTTTTTAATTCTCTTTTGCTCCAATACTTCGTAAAATTAATCTTCGTTAGCTACTACACTTCATAGAATGACAAGAGATAATTTTTCTTATATAACGTTTCATTCATAAAATCTATCATTAAAGTATATCTTCATAAAAATATCATTCCATACTAACGGTATATTTGGTGTCATACGAGATAACAGTTACCAGTGATGACATATGTAACTTTATAAAGATATCTCGTTTTATTATATATTAAAAGAATGTACTCATTGCTGCTATATTTCAGATGAAAAAAAGGAGGCAACGATTTTACAGTGAAATCGTTCGTTTACAACTGATTCATTTACATTTCATGATAATACTGTGCATTCTGAATATGCTATGATTTGGTTTAAAATAATAAATAGTCCATTCTTGCATACTATTGCTCCGGCTTTACTTGTATTTTCGATATTGGTATAAATAGAAAGACAATTAATGTCGTTCGAGTCTATTTTCGGATCATTTATATTACGTTTAATCCATATAGTTATTATATGAGACATAGTATCGTAAAATTTGGAAGAATAAAACGTTCGTACAGGATGTACATTTTATAAGAATTCCAACAAATCTGCGTGTGCACCTAAAATACAAACCGATAGTGATTGTTCATAAGTTTATATACATTATCTAATGTCAATCGAAGGTATCAATTCTTTTTCTCCATAAGAATACTTTTTCATTTATATGTGTTCAAAAATACACGTGTTCAACCGTGAAGCATATGTCACCTACAACGAAAAAGAGTTTTCCTATACTTAATATTTCCTTTATATACCTATGAAAGTCTATTCTTCGCGTAGTATGAAATTATGAATAAATCTGGAATATTGTTCAATCTGAAAAGAAAAATAACTTATTGACATCATTCATTGATACGAGATTCAGAATGTTTGTTTTGTCTTGCAGAGAAAGAAGGCAGCCCTTTCTTTTAATGTGAAATAGAAAGCGAAAATTTGAAAACAGATTTTTTGGAAATTTACTTGCAAATATCGTTTTCAATATCGTGATTTTCTTCCCAATGGTACTGTACTTTCAAATTTTCCAGTATCCCTCTAAAAACAAAAAGTCGAACCTCGTTATCATTAACATAGGCATTACAAGGAAGAGAAGTATTAGAAAGCAACTCCTTTTTATTATGGATTTCTTTATAATCGTGTAAATAAGAAATTCCGGAAATTTTTTCCTCAAGAATTTAATTCTTGTGTTTTGATTGATAATTATTACACTGCATACTAACTTTTCGCATACTGTTCGCGTCTAACAATTTCCTAATAATAACTACTTCAAAATTACATATGTTCTTGCACGAATTCAAAAGTACGTATGATACAATTACAATTGATTCTAAAATAATAATTATTTAAAGATATTAAGATACTAATTAAACGTTTCACTATATTTCAAAATCTGGAACAACAAATTTTTATTTATAAAAAATGAAACTGTCTTTATATATTCTTTGTCATGATGCTATTTCTTATTACCATGTCGACATTTTTTAAAATTCATTTTGTTATCTCTACGCAATATGAAAATTCATATACTGCTTAATATTTTTTACATATTATCCATCCACCGCATGATATCTCCTGAAAAATCAAAATATTAATGTTATATTATTACAATGCTTCTTAAATTTCAATTTTTGACAAATTTGAAATCCAATATATTTTGCACAATTATTATTTATCAAAAAATTCTAAGTTAGTAACTTTCTTTTCAAATGGCAAATAACATATACTTTGACTTACCTGTAAGTTTTTGTTCCTAATCATCATTTCCTCTTATAGAACATCATTATTGTTCTCATAATTACTACCAGTGTCATAGATATTGTAGTGGCTACAACTGAATTAATAGAAAATGATAAATAACTGTGTATAACACTAACACATAACTGTGTATAACAATGACACATAACTTTTACTTACATATCAGTCGATAAGGGATTACTGTGATATCCTGTTGATGTTTCTTAAGGCACTTGATTAGGTGCGATACGGTATCATTCCTTATGGTATACTGTAGATAAGTATTTTAGAAAATAACAAGAATAAATCTAAATTATTCAGAGGTTCCAGTTTCGGCTTAGACATAAATACAGGACCATTTGCAAAGAAGAAAGGGTGCGTTTCTACAGCCTCGTTATAGTAACCATGAATACCAATCTCTGAATTACTGGTTACTAAACATAAATATCCTATAAAATTTAATATATTTCTTTAATTTTTAATACATACACGAGTTAGTAGTTCTAAATTATGAATCATCCTACCTGTGATATTACACTTTTCCTTATAATATCATCACTCAAGTGAACAACATTAAGATCATGTAAACCATGTCATCCTATCTTACTGTGAAGATACTTAGTTATGTTATCTAACATTATAAAAATATCATCAAATTCAAGTCCTTTTATTCACATCACATGGCCACGGCAATCTGGTTCTTCGTTATATAATGTTCTAAAATTTGTCGTATATATAGGATGTACAAACCGTGATATCAAGGTATCAGTTCTTCCTTCCCAAGGGACAGTTTCATTAAAATTCTGATAGAATTAAAAATTAATTATTAATATTCTAACAATCATATATGTTAAATACATTATAGTCAACGATATATACCTGAGCGAATGTAGGGGTGATTCCTTGATAATTATAAATGTCATCAGCCCACATCATTGTGCCACTTCTTTGTACTCCAGCCTCTAGATTAACAGCCTAAACAAACATACAAAATTTTATAGAAGCTGTACAAAATATAGTATATATGCGCAATATTGAAGCGTTCAAGGGGATATAAAGGTAATGTACATCACATACACGTGTACTCTCATGCAACAAAATACAATTAGATTTAATAGTATAAGCTCTTTTATTCATCATAATAGATTGGAAATTTAAGTGTCTTACGAGGGTGAGTAAAAAGTTACCCGCTCTGTCGGTGTAGAATTTATTTTAAGCAATTGTCAAAAAAGACATACATCATTTTTTGACGTAATCACTCAATTTCTGTATACACTTTGTCCATTTGCCGAAGGACCTTCGTATTTTCTCATTAAAAAATGTTTTGGGCTGAGCTGCGAACCACGAATGCATCGTCGTCTTCACCTTTTCATTAGCTTTTTCGGCATCCATCTCGCACAAACTTTTTAAAACCCAAATCTGTCGTGCACTATTGCATAAGCAGAGCCGTGGCTGATTTGCAAATGATTTGCCACATTATCCAGTGTCACTCGTCTATTCCATAGAGCATAAGTTCATGAGCACGTTCAATGTTGTCATCGTGGATGTGGACGGGCGTCCAGCTGTTTTTTCATAACACTTCTGCGATCTTCTTTGAACTTTTGTGCCCATTCAAACACACTTCGTGACAAAACACTTTCTCCATAATGTGCATTAAATCTTTGATAAATATAGGCATCAAACATAACCTTCGACCACAAGAAACGAATCACAGCATCCTGCACTGTTTTCCTGCAAATCACCATTGCAAAGCGCCATTACTCGTGCAACGGTCACAAACGAATTGACGTAACACAATGAAACCTACGCAGCAGCAATGAACAGATATTGACGTCATACGAAGAGTGCAGATGGATCAATACGGTGGACAGAAGTTTTAACTATCTGGAGTGCGGATAAATTTTTACCGAGAGTCGTATAGGAATCTATAATCTGTAAGTACACCCTTGGCTGAATGGAAATTTCTCTTACATATAGCCAAAAATGCAGAAACAGTGTATTGAATTGGAAAGTGATAAAAAATAAGCGAAGTTTCGAGGTTGCATGTGATTGCATGAGTACACAGGACGTTTTTAGCGAATAAAAAATAATTTTGAAAGACACGAGACTTATCTTGTATTTTATGCACTCTCTGTGTCCGAATCTCCAGAAGCTCTCTATCTTATGAAGTGTTTTAGATTAGCCGGAAAATTTTGTATGTACATACAAGAAGTATACGATCTAAGTGGAATATTCCATTATTCTCTTGATACAACAGAAACGAAATTTACAGAACTTCTCAGAAAGTTGGTTTATTATTACCAAATTAATAGAATTAATATACGTTTATCATCTTTACATACCTAAGTCGTGGAGGTTTATCGTGCGTAAAAAATTAGTGTCGTTTCAAAGTTACATTTCGTACATTTTAAGCCTATAATTTGTAACGTACAAAACAATGTAAATTTGAGCTGTTTCTTATCTCCACAATAAGAAAATCCAACTTTACGTTTTTTACACAATGATATTTATGGAACAGTAATATCATATTATTGCATCGCTTGGAGAATGAAGTCAAGGTACGATGTGACCCTAGTGTAAACGCTGGGATAGCCAGCTGTGCCGCACTTATAAGCGTAAGACACAATACCTATTAAATACGAGGTTAATTCATGTTGTATCAGCAGTGGTCCGCAGCGGTCAGCCTGAAAGGATCGTTAAATTTTTAATCAAAGATACTGAAATATATCGATCGAATTGTATTGAAATTATACTTATATACAGTAATAATCTTCTATTGATTTGTGTATAGAAATACTCCAATTTATAATGTACATGTTATATGTATTTTGAGCAAAACTAAGATTAGAAGGAAATTAGATTAAATACCATAATGAGGTGTGAGAAGTGGGCAAAACTATTAAATTGTGTTTATCTATTATTTCTAATGTTTAAGACGTCGATTTGATGTTAATTCGAATTGACGTGTCTTCAGATACCGTATAGTTTGTAGTAACTCTGTAACTTAATTACCGTACAAGAATCCTCTCCACCCTGAGCATGTTCGGCGCATATTATACCATCAGTGATATCAGGTGCATTAGGAAATTTGGAATAAGCTATTTTGCATTCGGCGTTCTTAATCACTGGCATTTGAACTTCCATTAATGCATTACGTCGTGGTCGTCCTACGAAGAAAATAAGAAAGATATTTAAGACTGGAACTGTTTAATTTTATTATAAAATTGATATCACTTACTATATCTTAACGCTCCCCATCCAGCAACAAGGGGGTTATAGCCGACGAAGTTGCTCTTTCGTAGGGGCTCTTTCGTACAAATGGGATATACGTACCCTGAAAAATAAAAAAATAAATGAAAATGCAGGAAACGAATGACCAAAAGTATGAGAAAGAATTGTACACGCTTTATGACACAATATATGTGTACAGTAAGAAATTTCAGGATATGATACTTCAGTAATACTCAATAGCATATATATATATATATATATATTTGAGGAGTTACTCGAAAATGGCACCTCCTCCACCAATCTAAGAATGGCAATATTATGATTGTGTATGTTTTCTATTCCATCCATATGTGCACAATGTGCTGCGGTCAAAACATGCCTAGCCGATATCAGGGAACCTCCGCACTTCCATAGTGGTTTGTCTGGGTTTCGGGAATTACGAAAACCTAATGCAGCGATCCATGGCCAAGCGCCTAAAATGCAATAGTCATAGTTGTGAATATACATAATTTTTTCTCACATAACGAGTAACAACGATTATTACCTATTCGATATTCGATCATACAGCAGACGATAAGTACATACGTACAAATACTCTGAAATAGAGATTTGATAAAGACAGAAATTAAATTTTTATTCCAGTGGAATACAAATTATTAAATAATTCTATATAATTTCTATTTGAACTATACTGAACTATAAAGTTCAAACGTGTAATTTCTGCCCTAACAGTTTTTGATCTCTATCCATATTATTACTCCTATATCAATTTTTTATTTCAAGCAAAAAGATACTTTTCCTAACATGAAGTAAAAGAAAGAAATAATTCAAGTTAATAAGTAAAGTTACTACCGATAAAATCATAGCATTATTATTTAGTCTAATTGAAATGTACATTGATGTGCTGTTTAATGCCTTTAAAGTTCATTCTTTGCAGTAAATGGCTTATTATTAATCGGAAAGAAAGACATAAAACGTACCAAGTTCAGCTGGTTTACCATCGACCACCCTGGTATGAGAGACGTTGCTAAAACCACGGTATGGTGGTCGCAAAGCCTTATACTTATACACAGTTTTTATTAAAATTTCTCTCTTCTCTTTGTTTGGATCGTTCGGACAGCAAACGATCGTAACATTGCCCTGGTATCTGCACACTGATCGTCTATAAAAATCGGTGGCTGTACGGTACTGTATCTGCCATATTTCTTGCAGAGGTTTACATTTTCTGTAGTCAAGGCACCTGCCTTCTTGATTGTCCGGTGTGGTACATTCTGGATCAAACAATTTTAAAACATTTATGCAGTTCAAAGATGCGTAAGAAAGCGACACCGATTACTCAACTTTCGAAGTAAAAAGCCGATCAAGTCCACAGGATTGCCCTACAGACACGTATTAATCCGTAAGAGTTAGTCATCATGTTGATAATAATTATCTAAAGAAACTTTTCACGTGAAAATATAAAATTTTAATTGATTAGATATTGTGTTAGCCATACTTAAGAAAGAAAATGAAAATGAATGAAATGAAAGAAAAGGACTACCTTCAACCTCATTTTTTAAATAAACACTTTGTCAGTTTTGCGGTAAATAAATTCTTAGGAATTCAGGACAGTTTTTAGTGAATCATTTTGTTTCGACCGTTCGCGGAGAGACGCGATCGCGAGATAGCACGTCAACGAGAGTTGTAAGTTCCCGTTACGATTAAATAATCGACGCCACGAACTGATCGATCCCCTTATTTCGATTATGATAATAAGGGTAGTTCAATGAAATTCCACAGAATTAACACAAATAAATTAATGTTTATTTCAACAACTTATTAACTAGAAAGATATAAAAGGAACAAAAAAAATGTAACTGCGTTTTGGTTGATAAGTAATGCGCGACATACCACATGTGTTGACGGTTCGACTTCTCGAAAAGTTCTGAACGCCTTTCGATTTTTTTCGTTTTTTCTGGAAGGCGACCCCCACTACGTTCGGATCACGCCACATTCTTTTACTGCGAGGTAAAATACGGGCCACGAGTCGACGTTTCTGGAAGTCGCCCTGCTTAATGAACCACGCGCTTGCCACTACAATGTTTGTTTGCCGGGCAGACGCGACGATCCGTCTGCGACATTATAGTGGCGCGATCGATAGTTAAGAATATGACCTATGGTAAGCCGCATGGCGTAACATTCTCCCCCCGTTGAGAGGGTACCGATCAAACTAGGGAGGTGTGGTTGAAGTTCCCATCTTATTTCGTCTCGGTGGCTAGTTGTTCGGGTTTCTCGAGATCGGGTTGAATTGGCAGTGAGACAAGCCTTTTGACGCCCCGATCCAAAATGCTCTTTGCCGTCTGAACTGTAGCTGTCCGGATGACACCATCGGCGCCTGGATGAACCTTGATAACTCGGCCCAGAGGCCAATGCATGGAGGGAACGTTGTCCTCTCTGAGGATGACGATTGTGCCCTTTTGGATGCTGTGTCCACCCTTGCTCCATTTATTGCGGTTGGTTAGCTCGTTCAAATACTCCTTATGCCAGCGGTTCCAAAAATGTTGTTTAAGCTGTTGGATATGCTGCCATTTGGAGAGTCGGTTCGATGGAATGTCTCTGAAATCTCGATCACGTAAGCACATTAATGAATCGCCAATGAGGAAATGTCCGGGAGTGAGGGCTAGGAGATCATTTGGATCGGTGGAGATAGGAGTTAGCGGGCGGGAATTGAGGACTGCTTCTATTTCTATGATAAGAGTATTACGGTGTTAAGCTCATATGTTTCTGTTTCTCCACTCGCGCTGCGCCATAATATCCTTTGATATTTCCGATCCTCTGGTCGTACGAGGAATTGCCGATACATTTTCTCGATGTCGCCAGTGAGTACGTACTGATGAGCGCGGAATCTAATTAATATACAAAATAAATTGTGAATTGATTCGAGAATATAGGATTTCCCCATTTTCATGATTATCGTGATTTTTGTATAAATATATTTTTTAAGATACTAATAATTAGGTAGTCATAAATTAGTATTATCAATTATTTTGCATTTATAATTCCGCCTCTAGTATAAGTGTTAATTGAAAACTAACTTTATGTTTCAAAAAGTACTAGCAAAGTCGTTGAGTAACAAGCCACTGATGCTAACACAAATAGCATTGTCGTAATTAAATATTTCTAATTATTCATTTTTCATTTTGAACCTGTAGAAACAATTTATTATATATACTATTAGCTAAGTAATTGCATATTTAATTAAGTCGAAATATAAAACTTAGTTATTTTAATAATTTAAAAAATAAAAAACTGACAAACATTTCAATTTAATTTATGGTTGGAACAAAAGACAGTTATTTTTCATTAATTGAAATATTGCAATGCAGAGTACTTTCCAAAATACGCCGAGAGTATTCCTGATGATGAAACGAGCGTTGCTTCATCGAACGCAGCTAAAGAAAAAAACATCTATGTAGTTGGTGGTACGATGCCTGAAATAGAGGGCGATAAATTGTACAATACCTGTACTATTTGGGGTCCCGATGGAACGTTGATAGCAAAACACCGAAAGGTAAGTAATATATTCCTTTATGGCTTTGAATTTGAAAATATTGGGGTGAAGAAAGTGACTCTATCTAGGAATAATTTAGGAATATACATATGTACATACGTATACTATAACCAATTCTATAATTTACGGTTTATAAAATACGTTATGATACGGGAAACGCCCATTTTTGTTGTAATGTGTTTGTTGTTGTATAAATTTTTCACATACTTAAAATATTATTATACTTATTTTTTCTCCTTTTTAAACATTATTAAATGATAAGATTTTTTAATAAAAGAAAGTGATAAAAACGCTGTCAGTTATTAAATAAAAAGTAATTAAAGTTTAGGAGTTGGTAACTTTGATATTAAATTACAAAAGTTGCAGCAATAGAATTAGCGACTACATTTTTATGTTATTAGGTACATCTATTCGACATCGACATTCCTAATAAGATTACTTTTCGAGAGAGTGATTCACTCAGTCCTGGTAACTCCCTAACGACGTTCGATGTGGAGGGCTGCAAAATAGGTATTGGCATTTGCTATGATATTAGATTCGAGGAAATGGCACGCATTTATCGGAACAAAGGTACAGTAACTTAATCGATCAATACTTAACTAGCAAAAAATTAAATATCTTTCTTAACTATATTCTATATAAAATTAATATAATCTGTAACTCTGTATAAAAAGAAGCTTAATTTAAAAAACCAGTATATTTGCTGAAAATGAAACAAATAAAAGAATTAAAAGCACAATAAGAGGACTGTCCTCGCATATTCAGAAATGATGGAATGTGAACCGTGCAACTACGAAGTTAATTGGTATTCGGTGGCTTCATATTTCCTGCTTCTCTGGGTTAGGTTGCCAAATGCTGATATATCCAGCGGCATTCAATATGACCACTGGACCACTGCACTGGTCATTACTTCAGCGTTTCAGAGCGAATGATAATCAATTATACGTTGCCTGCATATCACCGGCTCGTGTTCCTTAAGCAAGTTACGTCGCATGGGGACATACACAGTTGACCAATCCCTGGGGAAAGATTCTTTACGATTTGGAAACTCAAGAGAATATGGCAGTCACCGATATCGGTAATTTACAGCTTAAAATTAAAAGCGAGAGATCCATGATGTAATTAATTTTTAGTCTCGTTAATTTATCGATTTAGCCATCTTCCTCTGTATTTGTTGAATTTATTAGTAAGCATTACTTATTACTTCGTATGTTTCTTTTTTCTATCAGATCTAAAAGTTGTTGAGGAAGTAAGGGCTCAGATACCTACATTTTCTCAGAGACGTACAGATTTGTACGACACTGTCTGTAAGAAGGAGTAACTCTACACTAAAACAGAAAATGTTTTTTTATAATATTTCTACTACCATATCCTTTTTTTGTGAATTATTACTAATTTCTTATCATTTGTACTAAATGAATGACTCAATTAAGAAAACCAAAATGTTATAAATAATAATCTGTATATCTTGTGTATCAACATGTAATTGGATATTATAATAATATAGGAATGCTATAATAATATAGGATAATAATATAGGAGAATAATAATATAGAAAAAAATACATGCTTTTAAACACCTTTAATATCGATCACATAAATTGTTATAATTTACAATGATTACGCATACATAAAAGACCCCTTGATAGTAAAATTTACGATCAAAAGGCACTTACGTATCGTTTAACAACATTTAATTTATAACACCTTTTAAACATTTAGACAGATTAACACATAACACTTCTTATATATAAACATCAATTCGAAGTTATCGGCTTGGAGAAATTGGTCGATTAATACCTGTAGATTGTCTGTCTCGATGAAAGACTTAAAGAGAGCAAAAACATGATAATGCCGCTAATATAATATTCCTTCTTTCTTGTATCTGTCTGCCTCTCAGGTCGTTTTACTAATTACAATAAGTAATTTCGACTTCTTTGCGCACTCTTTTAACGCATTCGAGACCGAAAGAAATTCATATCAGTCAGTAGGCAAGGGTATAATATACATATTTTATATATAACTTATGTAGTAATGTATATATCATGTTAATTTCATATTTTTTTCAATATAGAATTATTATATATATATATGACTGTACATAATACATTATAGAATAACATAGTATATAATTTTATATTTTAAAAATATGAGGTATACTATTTAAGATTGTCATCGATTTAAAATCAAAGTATGAAAAGGATACCCTGGAGAGAGTAAAACACAGAATCATTCCAACTAAACATTCAGATCGTACCGACACCTAGGTATCGTCTTACAATTAAATCTCGGTCTCGAATGGATTAAAATGAAATACATACTTGCAGCTTCAACATGTTCAATATCGAGGAAATTCAAACTTTACAAATAAAAACGGCCTGTTCCCCTTTCCACGACAGACTCTCATACCGTATCCGCTCTTATCCAGGCTTTTACTTGAAACCAGCAATGCGTTCATTTACAATTTAAATTTACCCGGACCATCCACTGAATCGTCAGCCCTTTATAAATATATAATGAACCCAGAACATGTGCCTGTGCCCCTGGTATCGACGCTTGTGATGTTCGTACCGGAACCTTCGCACAATTTCAATTTGTCACGCGTGAACATCGACTCTTCCAAGGGTCACAGCTTTATGCGGCTAAATCCTTTAGAACGATTAAAATGATACTAATGATATGGTATTTTTTACAAAGATTTAACATATCCATAAAATAGGAAGTTTCGTGCTCTCCTATTTTATATTAATTATAAATTAATAAGTTTTATATGTGTTATTTATAGATCTAATAAATTTTCTATTGGTTTACAGCAGGTGCTCCGGGTATAAACAGACGACAAACGAACAAATAGAAATTCAAACTATTGTCGTTGTTTAACTCGCATGGAACTATAAGCTCGAATTGGACTTAAACGTTACGATCGTCGAGAATAATTACTATATGTACCCTGTACGACGGGCAGAGAATCTTAAGTTATTAACGGCAATTCCTTTGTGCATAATTCAGGTTTATTAACAACCTGTAATGGATAATCATCGATGAACTCTTTTTGAATAAAGTTCACATTTATAAAGCAAACACTATAAAATACGACAGGACAATTGTAATCGATAAATAACATTTTATTAGGATATTATAAGAAGCTAAGATATCGAGGTACATTAAAATTGAGTCCGCTGCAACCCTCATGACATTTAAAATCCTACGCGTATATTGAGTAAAGTTGTTATATTAAATATAATCATATTAAATACAAGCTCGTCCGCTGGATTCCCAAATTATTTGGTTAAATACTTTGAATACGAGAATACCGAGTGTTAACAGTAGTAAATCCTCTGTATGGTATGTTTACTTTGCTATCTTGAATAGGTAAATAACATTTCACTTTAACGCATTTAACCAATATTAACATTTAACATTTAACCAATATTATACGCATATGCACATAATGTTACTGTTACATATAATGATATATACGTAGATATACACGTTAATTAAATCCTCTATATGGTATTTTTATATCAGTATCGTAAACATTGTAAACCGGAAATCTTTTATTACACACGTACATATACAGTCAATATTATTGTTACATATAGTGATACATACGTTGATCCACACATTAATTAAATCCTCTATATAGTATTTTTACTTTGCTATCTTGAATAGATAAATAATCTCGAATATAGACATACAGGTACACTTACGTTGATATGCACCTTTGTACAAGGTGTCAAAAAATTTTTTATCACGGCGTTTTTTTAAGACGATTTTATAGCTTCGAAATTGATCTTGACACGATTTTCAATGTCAAATTATTTTTCTATTGCATCATGTGATACTCATTAGGAGGAACAAAACTTCTGTTTTCTTAGAAAAAATGTTTGAAATTTCATTAATTCCTAGATTGATTTTATTTATACTTTAAGGTCAGATATGACATCAAATAATGTCAATACTAATATCTAGTTATTTGTCAATTTACAGCATCTGAAAAACAAGACATCTTCGAGACAGCGTGGGTTTTCTTTCCAACTTTCTTAACTTTCAACAATAAAATTTTCGTCAAACGATACAATCTATCCAACAAAGTTCTTGCACACAGCCAATCTCGTAAGAACATAGATCTTCTTCAAGTATTATTCTTCACAATGCTTCGTGTGGAATTTCTACTTGACGAGTTATTATTAAACGATTAAAAGCTTATTATTATACGATAATGTAATATCGTAGAATAGCTTTGATTGGAGATCGGCTGAAATTAGAAAACACCGTGTACGCCGTCTTTTTGTGGTTTGTTTACATCCAAGAGCGCCTAGTAACAGTGACGCGAGAAAAGATAAGCAGCGTCAAAACAGAAGTACGGTTTCATATTTCAAGGAGTGGCAATCGAGAGGCCAGAGTATGTGAGCCGAAAAGTGTGTGTGTGTGTGTGTGTGTGCAGGACCGAGCAGGAATGCATTGGCGAGGTTCAGAGTTGATCGAGACGTCGAAGCATAGAGTCGTTAGAATTGAGTTGCGAGTGTTGTCGAGTGTTAGAGTTGCTAGTGAGAGAGAGAGAGAGAGAGAGAGAGAGTTACCAAATAGTTGTCAAGTTATTTGATGTAAATACGAGCGTTGCATTTAGTTTTCCTGTTAATCAAACTTCATTTCTCTGTCTAACTAATATCTGTATTTTCAATCCATTATTAATAAATTATAATTAATCGGACAAAATTACACCTTTAATATATTCCGATATTACAATAACTTACTTTTTTCTACGTCAATGGACACGAAAGACGTTGAGTGAGGAATTAGAACAAGTGTGGATCGTTGGAAACCACTATGCTGCGGTCTACCATTCGTTTTACCCTATATATACCACGGAACAAAGGATAATTTTCACCGGCTTGGCTATGGCTACTGGTGTGGATCCAAGTATTCGGGCCATACTAGACGCTATGCAGAAGCAGAACGAAATCAAGTTAAGAAAACTGTTAAAGGAGACTATTAAAGCAGCGACTAGTCGGAGTTATCAGGGTAGTTTAGTTTCTAATAATTTGAACAAAAGCTTGGAGAAAACAGACGTTACTGTAGGAAATGAAGAAATGGTTTTGAAAGAATTTTCAAAAGAATTGCAGTCTAATGTAGAAAATTCTTATGAAAAGAAAGTATCAATTGACACCGCTTCACAGGATTATATTTTCATTAAAACAGACTTAATGTTTGATGTCAATAGCGCAACAGAATACCAGAAAGAGTCTGTGAAACGAAGGAAAGAAGATATTGCAGTATTGTATAATGATTTGTCACCATATTTGTCACAAGATACTCAAAATTTACAAGAATGGTTTGACAAAAAAAGTAAAAGTTTAGGAGAAGCAGAAAAAGATCATAACAAGAAGGATAATATTTCAATGAGAAATATTTTGGACGGCGATACAAATAAAGAAAACCAAATTGCAACGAAGGAATTAGAAGCAGTTAGTAAATCAACTGCTGAAAATGATACAAAATCAATAGACAACGTTGAACAAAATATATCATTAGAATCCATACAAAAAGCAAGAGATAATGCTTACAATAATGAACATTTGCTTATAGAAGAAGACCAAATGATGACAGCGAAAAATGCGTGTGACACTACAGAATCAAAAACTTCAGCAGATCTTATGTCGAGAAATTTAGATGCTAATACACAAGAGAAGTCTTTAGAGAATAAAGATGACAAGAATCCATCTCCATCTATGTTAGATAGTAGTAAACGGAGCAGTCGTTATAATGTTGCTGCAAAGCCTGCTACTTCGTCAAAATTTGAAGAAATTGTTTATAATCAAACCAGACAATCAAACACAAATAAAATTTTGCGAAGCGCTTTAAAGACGAAATTAATCGAAGACAAGTCTGAAATAATTAATAAACAAAAGGCATCGGAAAATGTAGAAAATAAATTTGCCAAAGAAGAAAAAAGAGGTGTTAAACAAAAATCAATTTCAGATAGTGAAAACGAAACAACTGATACTCGTCAACGAAGGGAAGTTCTTTTAACGAACACAGCTAGTGATAGCGATAGGTATAAATCTGTAGAAAATGATAATGCAGTAACGGGTGTAATAGCAACTGATGAAGCGAAACATAGAGGCAGACCTAGGAGATCGGATAAAGTCGAAGTTAAAAAAGATGAAGATACAAGGAAGATCCTACAAAATGAGAAGGGTGGATTAGAAGAACAAAGAAAACTCGAAGAAGATACAAAAGAAGAAACTACAGAGACAGAAGTCAATTCAAAAGGTATATTCAATAATAAGTGCGATTTACTTGATACCGAAAGAGCTTTTGAAATTAATGATACGGTTCAAGATATTAAATTTACTGAAGGTAGAAGCCGCACTCAAAATGATATGGAAGATGTAGTAGAAGATTCACAAGAATTATCTAATAAAAGTAAGTTATCAGAAATAAGGATTGCACTTAACAAAATTGAATATACAAAAACTATTTTACGGAATAAAAAGAATTCATTAGAAGGAGAAAAAGAAGTAGGGGAAAAGAAGAAAATGTACAGACAGAAATTATTTCAAAAAATATATCAGATGATAAATGTGATTTGCTTTAGAAAAAAAAAAAAAGAATATTATCCATAAACTACATTAGGAATTTATCTATTTTAGTGAGAAGAAAGAGAAAGGATAGAGGAGTTGATCAATAGACTGTGGATTTTGAAGCGTTTATGAAAAACTTACAATTTTAATAAAATATTCAATGTAAAGTCTTTGTTATAATATTCAAATAAATAGGTGAAAAAAAACTGAATTTGCATAATTACTCATGGCTTATTGATCAATCATGCGACTCGTTCAGAGGTAACTCGAGTTGTAAATTTATTAAAAATGGTATATCTGACGTACGATGCATTTGCTCATGTTAAACTATTTAAATAAGTATAAAAATCACGCGAAAAAAAATCTACTGAAAATAATGTTGAACTAGTTAATAATAATAAATCATATAGTGAAACACAAACCTTAAATCAAGATTTTAAGTTCAAAAAAAAAAAGAAAAAAAAAGAAGAAAGAAGTTGATAAAATGACAGCAACATGTAGCAGCAGGCGAGAGAAAATAAGCCAAATTTCTAAAAGAAGAAACGATGCTCAAGAACTCGAAATTTCTCGAGTGGATATGCTAAACAACGAATTTAATGAACAGTTGAAAGAACGTGAAACAGCAATAGAAGACTTACATCAAATGTTAAAGCATCAATCGGAAATTCATAAAGTTACCTTAAATGAAGCAAGTTTGAAAATAGGAGAACTCTCTGATAAAATAAAATGTTTTAAAGGAAAAGATAGCCAGATACCGAAACGTAATGAATTACTCGAAGAAGAACAGAATAAATAGAGAAGTTTAGAAAAAATGATTACAGAAAAACTTGAAGAAGAAAAATCCCGTTAGGAAACAGCTGAAGACGAAGTGAGAAAGCTTTCCAAATATAACGAGCAACTTCTAAAAGATTATCAAGAAATCCATTAAAAAAAAAAAGGTAAAGAATTAAACATGTACCTCAACTGAAAGATAAAATCAATCGACAGGATTTATATGCGAAGAACATAAGAACACAATATATAGAACAGCACAAGATGATCGAAAAATTGAGAGCAAAAGGAAAACGTGTGCATAATAAAGGTAAAGAGAACACATAATGTATCTCCACCAGGGGCGCATGATCCAAAATTAAATAATAAAATAAAAGGTTTTGTTACTGAAAAGTTAGAGAGATTTCATGACAACAAAAGCATTGCCTGTGCAGAGTGCAGTGTATCAATGTGCACTAAAAATGCAAGCAACGTGACGATTACTTTTAGAACACCACAAGCACCACGAAAACACAATCAAGACCAAACAAGATCAAGTTCAAAAGTGAAGTTATGTGAGCTTATTACTGCTAACGACCAAAAATTGAATTACGATCCCGAGCATCAACTCGCTGATCTTCAAGTAGAATGTTCCGACAAAGACAGGACGACACAAGAGTTCGAGAAGCACATAGAGGACATGAAGGAGGAAGTGCAAAAATTAGAATTGCAACTCGACGAGTTACAAAAAAAAAAAACACACACACACGCACGTAAAAAGAGTTCAATCTTTTGGAATACAAATTGAAGAACTAACAATAAAATTAGAAGAAATAACATAAGTCACAAATATGAAGTTGACTTGCTGGAACAAAAAAAAAAAGGCCAAACTTAATTCATGTGTTAGTAATTCAATCGAGGAACGTGAAGCTGGAGCTAAAGATGCAAAAGAGATAAAATGTAGTTCTTGAACCACAAGGACAAATAATCTGCCCTTCAATGTGAACTAAACGAACTAAAGGGTGAATATGAAAAAGTGGGTGATTTTGGATATAAATATGAAGAAGAAACTAATAAATTGAAACTGGATTTTGAAAAATAAGAAAAATGATCCTTGTCAATGAAAATAAATTTGAAATATTGCGTAGGGTAGAAATTGAAGGTAAAGTAAAAGATATGAACGAACAAAATAATTTTCTTAGAAAAGAACTGGACAACGTCCAAAAACTTTCCAAAGATGTTAATAATCGCTTACTCGAGGCGAACCAAGAATTAAAAGATTCACATAGAAAACACACTCTTATTTGAAAATTGAAAAAAAAGAAAAAAAACATCAGGAAGAATTAGGTGATATAATAAAACTTCATGATGAAGAAAAATATAAACTGATACAGCATTTGTTACGACCGTTCGCGGAGAGACGTGATCGCGAGATAGCACGTCAACGAGAGTTGTAAATTCTCGCTACGATCATGTTAATCGACGCCGCGAAATAGTCGTTCCCCTGTTTCGTTTAGGATAACAGAGGTGGTTCAATGAATATATCACTGTGTTAACACTAATAAATTAACGTTTATTTCAACAACTTATTAATTAGAAAGATATAAATGGAACAACAAAAGAAATGTAACTACGTAATGCGCGATATAAGATATGTATTGACTGTTTGGCTTCTCGAAACGTTCTGCCCGCCCTTCGATTTGTTGGTTTTTTCTGGAAGGTGACCCCCACTACGTTCGGATCACGCCACATTTGTTTACGCCAGATAAAATAACGGCCACGAATCGACGCCTCTGGAGGTCGCTCCGCTTAATGAGCCATGCGCTTGCCACTACAATGTTTATTTGTCGGGCAGCCGCGACGATCCGTCCGCGACATTATAGTGCCGCGACCGACGGTTAAGAATATGATCTATGGCAAGCCGCATGGCGTAACATTCTCCCCCCGTTGAGAGGGTACCGATCAAATTAGTGAGATGTGGTTGAAGTTCCTATCTTAGTTCGTCTCGGTGGCTAGTTGTTCGGGTTTCTCGAGATCGAGTTGAATTGACAGTGGGACAAGCCTTTTGACGGCCCGATCCAAAACGCTCTTTGCCGTCTGAACTGTAGCTGTCCGGATGACACCATCGGCGCCTGGATGAACCTTGATAACTCGGCCCAGAGGCCAATGCATGGAGGGAACGTTGTCCTCTCTGAGGATGACGATTGTGCCTTTTTGGATGCCGTGTCCACCCTTGCTCCACTTATTGCGTTTGGTTAACTCGTTCAAATACTTCTTATGCCAGCGGTTCCAAAAATGCTGTTTAAGCTGTTGGATATGCTGCCATCTGGAGAGTCGGTTTGATGGAATGTCTCTGAAATCTCGATCACGTAAGCACATTAGTGAATCGCCAATGAGAAAATGTCCGGGAGTGAGGACTAGGAGATCATTTGGATCGGTGGAGATAGGAGTTAGCGGGCGGGAATTGAGGACTGCTTCTATTTCTATGATAAGAGTATTCAATTGTTCAGAGGTGAGTAACTCGGTGCCGGCTACACGCCTGAGGTGGCGTTTGAATGACTTCACCGCTGCTTCCCATAGCCCACCGAAATGCGGTGAATGAGGGGGAATGAAGCGCCATTCGATTTGTTTGTCGGCTAAAAATGCGGTTACTTTTTCCTTGTGATCGTCCGATTGTAATAAATCGTGAAGCTCTCTTAATTCGTTGCTTGCTCCTCTGAAGTTGGTGCCGTTATCAGAATGGATGGTGGAGCAATACCCTCGTCGAGCGATAAATCTGCGAAGAGCGGCGATGAAGGCTTCGCTAGTGAGATCGTCAACGAGCTCGATGTGTACCGCTTTAATTGCTAGGCATACGAAAATGGCTACGTATACCTTTATCTGACGACGGTTACGATCTCGTTTTTCCTTGATGTGGAACGGCCCGCAGTAATCGACGCCGACGTTTGTGAATGGGCGAGATTCTGTTACTCGCGCCTCCGGCAGATTACCCATCACGTATTCTACCGGCGGTGGTTGAGCGCGGCAGCAGCGGACGCAGCCTTTGATCGCCCGCCATACTTGACTTCGACCGTCGACGGGCCAGTATCTTTGTCTTACTGCGTATAACGTAGCCTGCGTTCCGGAATGCATGTGGATCTTGTGCTCGTGTTCTATGATGCGTGTTGTAACGGATGACTTGGGTAATACTATGGGATGTTTCTGGGCGAAGGTCATCGACGAATGACTGAGTCGACCCCCGACTCGCAATATTCCTTCCTTGTCTATGAACGGATTGAGTCGCGTGAGCTTACCCTTTATCGCCGCGTTCCGATCTTTTTGGAGTGTACGAATTTCCTCGGAGAAATGGATGTTTTGCAACAATTTTATCAGTTTATTGTGCGTTATGCGTAATTCGGTAACGGTTAGGGGTGCCGCTCGGTTCCTTTTCTGTCTCCAACGGAGGCAACGAGCTATGATTCGTATCAACTTGGGCCAGGATGAATACCTTTGCAACAAACTGTAATCGGCGGGGTTTGCGGACAGACAAATCGCCCCTTCCTGCTCCGGTACTTCAATTTGCGGTGTTAGCGCCCATGTCGGCCAATAGCCTTCCGACTGGTAGAGCCATGCAGGACCGTGCTGCCAGATGGTTGGGCGCAGAAACTCTTCGGGTGTTTGGCCGCGTGATATTAAGTCCGCGGGATTGTCGTCGGTAGGAACGTGGCGCCAATCGCGGATGCTGGTTTTTGTTTGAATTTCGGAGACTCTGTTAGCGACGAATGTTTTAAGGGTGTGAGGTGATGTATTGAGCCAATGGAGGACGATAGTGGAATCGGTCCAATAGATAGTTCGAGTAATTTTGTGTGATAGGGCTTGTTGTACTGTTGACATCAGGGACGTAAGAAGGAGTGCTCCGCTCAGCTCGAGCCGAGGAATGGTCTGGCACTTGAGTGGGGCGACTTTCGATTTTGCGGTTAAAAGTTGGGTCCAAACACGGCCGTTGATGGTAAGGGTTCGGAGATAAACACAGGCTCCGTAAGCCTTTTCGCTGGCATCGCAGAAACCATGCAGTTCAATTTCCATAGCGGACTCGATTATTGCTTTGCGTGGGAACCTGACGTTGTTTAATAAGGGCAATTGGGCATAGTACCTTTCCCACTCTGTATGTAACTCGATCGGAAGTGATTCATCCCAATCGATTTTCGACGATCATATTCGTTGAAGTAGCATCTTGGCCCGAACAATCACCGGTGCGAGCAGACCGAGCGGATCGTAAATTTTTGCAATCTCCGAGCTGATGATTCGTTTCGTGACTCGGGAGGGCGTGGATTTGACTTCGACCGAGTAAAGAATAGAGTCGTCGGATGAATTCCAAAACACCCCCAGCGTCTTCAAGGTTTGCGAGTCGCCCAAAAAATGTTGGTGATTTGTTTCTTCTAAGGAAAGTCCGTGTAATAAGTCATTATCGTTTGACGCCCATTTTCGTATGTTTAAGCCGGCCAGTTGAAATAAACGTTAATTTATTAGTGTTAACACAGTGCTATATTCATTGAACCACCTCTGTTATCCTAAACGAAACAGGGGAACGACTATTTCGCGGCGTCGATTAACATGATCGTAGCGAGAATTTACAACTCTCGTTGACGTGCTATCTCGCGATCACGTCTCTCCGCGAACGGTCGTAACATTTGGTCCTTCGAGCCGGATTACGTGCCAGTGAAGAGTGCACTTACCAGTGACCACACAGTGCCACGTGACTTTATCAAAACCAGCAGCGGGAGCGGGAGCAACCACTACAGCGAAACCAGTGACGTCAGGCGCGTCACCTTCGAAGAAGCACATCCCATTGGCAAGGGAACGCAACCACGCAGCCTTCCGCCGCAGCTGGACAGTCATCAACGCAACGAATTTCACAACTTAACAATACAACCGAACGAGTGGCCGTCGGGAAGGAACAAGGCGTTCCTCACCAAACATACACGCGACCTCACGCCGCACGACAGTAAGGTAAGCTCGTTCCTTATTTCGACCATCTCCTATCCTCGGCAACGATGACGAGCGAAGATCAACTCATCTCCCTGCGTCGGAGACGAGGCTATTGTAGCGGCCGATTCACATACTTATCGACCCGACTGGACGAGTACGAGCAATCCGGGAGTCAGCAAAACTCCTTATTAACGAACTACGAGAAACAACTGACCGAAGTTGCGAGTCAATTCGAAGCGATCCAACTCGAATTAGAAGTATTGGACGAGAAGGAACAAGCGCGCGGCTTCGAAATAAGGGATCAGTACGTCGCGGTAGATACAAGGCTACAAAATCTTCTGAGGAACGCGCAAACAGCTTCGCCGTCGACATCCATAAACCCTCCAACCTGTGCATCATCCGCAAGTTTAAATCCGATATCCATTAAATTACCAGATCTTCGGCTCCCTACTTTTGACGGAAGCTTAGAAAAATGGAACAGCATTGGTGTTCTGTAGAATGTCAAACTGCCATAAAGGGTTACATTGATGGAAAAGTGCAGTAAATATTTAAATAACAATCCATGACTTCCTAAGTAATTGTAACAATCTTGATGTTTTACTATGGAACAACTAGATGAAGTGCACAGTGACATTAATAAAGTAGAATCATCGATAAAAGTAGATGTATCTTCTTCATTAATATCAGAATCAACGACTGATATTATAAAGAATGTGCATGATATTCCAGAAAATCAAAAAAAAAAAAATAAGTCACAGGAATGTACAGATAATACAATTCAAGATGGTTTAGTAGTAAATAAATGTGATGTAACAGATTTAAATAAAAACAAAAAAAAATTTTTAAAGTAAGGAAAGTAGTGAGACAGAGAGCATAAAGAACGCTGCGATTAATGAAGTAGAACAAGAAATAATAAATAAGGACCCACAAATTGATGATCAATATAAAAAAAAAAAAAAAGATGAGAAATTTCAAGAAGAGCTAGCAGAGAATACAACTGAGATTGGAGATCATTCAAGATATGCAGGTGACACATCTTTAGATAAAGAAAGTACGAACGATGTTAAAATATTTAATACAAATGAGGGTGAACAAAACATTGAGAAACAAAACGTTTGTACAGTGTTAAATATAGATACAGTTAGTGTTACTAATGCTCAGTGTCAAGCATTAATTAAAACACTTGGTGAAACTTTTGATGATAAAGCCCAAACATTGCATGTCACGGATACAGACACAGATTTGTCTAAACTAATTGATAGTAGTTCAGAAGTAATGGTACTGACTGTAGAAACTACTATATATTAATGATATGAATGAAAGTACAGAAGAAAATATTGTTTTAACTGTACATGAAAAGGATGCTGTTGTAAATTCCAATGAAGAAAAAAAAATGTTTCTGCAGAACAAAAAGGAATGAAGAACGCTGAAATTGTAAATGAAGAATTTAATTCGATAGGTTAAGCACGAGAAAGTGATGGAACAATTATAGAAGTAATTTCAACAGAAATTGTGGCCCAAGAAGTTTCTGAAAATTGTAGCCAGAAATACAATTATGACATATTAAATCATACAAAGACAAGAAACGATTCTATAACTCCTATTACCTCAGGAGTAATTAGTGATCTAGAAACTGCAGATGACATTGATATTAAAGAAAAGAATAACAAGAAACAACAAATGGAAATGGCAAGATTGATCTTTTGATAGTTCACATAAAATTAATTTAGAAAAGAAAATTATTCATAATAAAATTGTCGTACTTATACATGTTGCTAATACAGAAGGAAGGAATAAATCTATAAGTGAAGCAGATAAAGTGTGCATAACTAACAAAAGAAGTGTCATTCAGGATATCTTTGATGATTGGGGCATTGAAAATGCAGAAGATGACAGTCAGTCGGTATCCAAAGCTCCAGATACTGTGGAAATTGAATTGAAAAGTTTACTAAATGACACAAAAACACGAACTATAGAGGAAAGCACAGTTGTACTGGTTGAAGAAGAAATTACATGCATGGAAAAAGAACCAGTTGTAGATGCTGAAAAGGCTTTAGAAGTTGCTAAACAGAACAAAGAAATGCAAGTATCAAAGGAACAACTGGATAACAATCAAACTATAAAGAAACAACAAGATAGTATAAAACCATTACTCAAAGACCACTAACTCATTCTATATCACAGGCTGTTAGAAAGTCTACAAAAGATTCAACACGTGATACTGCGGCATTTCGTCAAACTTAGCAAATTATCCCTATTAATCGTAGTCGAAATTTAACCAGCCAACAACCTTCACAGGTTGAAATAGCAAAAGCATATACCACGACGAAGAAGAACAAGTACAAGTCGAACCAGTCAGAGTCCAATTCCATCGCTCCATACTGAGGAAACACTAAGATTTTGGAGGACCAAAATCAATCTAAAGAGGGGAGTATGTGACATCAATCACATCTCAACCTACATCAGTGATAATACATCGACGGTCGACTTTCGAACACTTTTGGACACATCACCACCTTATCATCATAGCATACACCAAGACTGTGAGGCACCTTAGTCCACATCAGAGATAGGATATGGACCCCCGACCTTCGGACACTTTTCTACATCATAACCTACACCTATCCCCTCAACATCCTAAAACCAAAACGTATATAAACCGAGACTTCACCCAGCTCGGGCAGTTCTTGTTCCTCTTCTAGTTGCTGTACTCATACAACCCCTATTCTCCGGTTCGGTGTTATTTTGTAAGTGTTTATAATAAAGTTTTATAAAGGAAAATAAGTAGTTGGGTTACGACTCAGCCTTCTTACTACCACCCAAGTACCAACTTTACGTGACAGGAGCCGCCTCGGACCTAAGACTGATAATATAGGACTTGGGTTAAGTAGTAGAAAGGTAGTCGCGATACACTGTGTGGTTTTTAATAGTTCTTACACACGGTGTGTACGCGAACCTTTCCCACCAAACTAGATTAAGAGTGGGGCCGCTCCACTGGGATACGTCGCAAGAGAGGGTAGGAGATCCGACCGGCCTTGGATACAGTGTCCGGCCGTGGGAGGGAGGAATCCGTCTTCAATGTCTCTGCCATGTACATAGCTTTGTTTCCCCCTCCTTCCATTGTATCTAAGGCATGAGCCTGCTAGGTAAGCCTTACTGATGAGTCCACTAGCAGGCTCTGGACGAAACACACTTTTTTTCTTCTTTTTCTCCGTCTTCCTTCATATATCCGTGATAATTGTAGCCTGCTGGCTGTAGATGTCGCTTGCCGGGGTGTAGTACTGCTGTATTTCCTTCTTATTTAGATGTCGTGGAAGAAAAATCGGACTTTGGAAAAGTACGAGGCGCCGGGATTTGAACCCGGGATCCGAACGTTTGTACTCTATGGCGCTAACCACTGCGCTGCCGTCGTCCGACACTAGTTGGTTTCGAGTGGTGAGATTTGCGTTCTCGTGTGCCGCCACGAGAGGAAATCTCAGTGTGGGTGTGCTTTCTGAACGAAGAAAAAGGATTCGTTGTTCACACTTTTCGTTAGGAAAGTGAGGGTGCCCATTGATTATAGCCAACGTTAATGAATGAAGATAGGAGGAGGAAGCCTCCTACCAACGTGGCTCGTGGGTGACATTGTTTATTGGAAAAATAACTACCCGCTTTCTCCGTTATTTGTAAGAGTGCGCAATAAACCTAAGCATTGTTCTAAGGACCATCCATAAACCGAAAACACTTACAGGGTTAGAGATTCCTTCAAGCTATTAAGATTACGTCAAAGGATTCAGTTTATAGGATATAGTATGTAGTAGATCAGTATATAGTATAAAGTTTCAGACGGTGCACGGACCATCGTACGCGCCGTAACAGAGAGAGTTATAAGAATATACATAAAATGTAATTAAACATCTCAAAAGTAACTTAATTAGAAATGACTAGAATGTATGATGTATAATATAATGAATTCAAATTGTCTAAAAAATATTACAAATTTATAGAGATTTTACTATAAAATGTTTTTAACAGAAGCTGATACAGTTATATAGCATTTTCAAGCATTTACGAACATTAATGTACGAATTTGAAATTAGCAATATTGAAGCGCGGTACTCGGAAAGACGAATGTACATGGATAATTGTATGCACTAATCAACGATACGGTTATAATTGCATGCTTGATAGAAAAATATCATCGTAAAATTGATATGATTTCATGGAAACGCGTCTAACTTGGTATCTCGAAAGTATCTTAAGCAAACTAATTAGCGTGCCTGTTATGTCTTTTAAAATGTAAATTAACATGTAACAAAGAAACCTTCATCAATTTGATTCGCTTCAAACTGCGCAAATAAGTAGTATAAATAATATTTGTGATAGATTTGGCATCAATTCCATGTTTCCTTTAATATTTGCCTTTAGAAAGTTCAATTCGTTTCACGATTATACAAATTACTAAAAAAATGTCTATATTAGTAATTTATTTATTTTGCATTAATCGTGATATGTTAGTTGCATTATGTTATATGTAAACTACCACAGAGGAAAAATGATAATCTTTCAGTTATTAGTTTTCTGATTTTAATGTCATTTTATGAGTACTTTAACACGAGGTACTTGTAAATGAAAACAACCAATTAGGTCTAAAAACATAAGCCTGTTACCAAGACTCTTATTAAATTGAACAAGCTTTTCAAAAATCGAACGTGTATATTAACGCGAACTTATTATTTGACTGATTTGACTGACATCCGAAATTGGTGAGATCATATGAAATTTTGCTTTTCGCGGTTCGGTGTATAAGAACGCGTCACCGATTGCTCAACTTTCGATATAAAAAGCGGATCAAGTCTACCGGATTATCCTACAGACACGCATTAATTCGTAAGAGTTAGTCATCATCTGGATAATAATTATCTGAAGAAACTTTCAACGTGAAAATATAAAATTTTCATTGATTACATATTGCGTTCGCCATAATTGAAAAAATGATAAACCTTCGATCTCATCTTTCTAATACACATTTTCTTTACCTCGTGATAAATAAATTCTTGGAAATTTAGGAAAATTTTCAGTGATCACTTTAAGGAATTTGACAAATTTCCAACGAGACTATGTGACACCATTAGGTAAAAGTGATTCAAATGTAATAGCGATATTAAACGAGAAATCTATAAAGGTGTCATTAGAAATTCTAAGAATGTCTCTGCATCTTTATCTTAGGTATTACGTCAATAGTTTTCATTACCGTGATGTAATATTTATCATGCTTATTTTGTACGTAAAACGAATCGTTGGAATATTCCCGAAGCTAACGAAGCATTTCCCAAAAGTTAAACCGAAGAAATTAACGCGAATAGTTAAGTGAAATTTTTCCATTAACTTGCTCGCTCTTTTTAGAATTAAGGCTTACAAATTCTTAAACGTAAACGATAAAAATAAAAATTAATGTAGGAGAATAGAAAAATAATATGTTCCGATTTTTTCTCGTACAAAAATCGTCAGACTGATCCGCTTGTTATATTGTTACTTCTAAAAAAACACGAATCCTCCTTCGTGTTTTTTAATTGAATTATTATTAAAAATCAGATAATTATCGTTCACAGGAGTGATAGTGTCGATGTCCATTGAAGTGTGTCTTATGGTAGCAAGGCAACGACCAGAAATGTTGGTCCCTTCCGAATTCTTCGCCTTGCTTGATAGTCTGAGGAAGATTCTGGCCGACAGTTTCCGGCAGGAACAAAACCAGTGCAGCGCCAAAAAAGGACACCGTGCTGATAATGAGCATTGGAAATCCCTCCCAAATTGCAGCCTAATGAACAAATATTAATTTATATGAGCAAAGGTTAAATACCATGAAAATCTGGTCAAAGTATTTCTCATTTAAAAAGTTTCATTAGAAAGTTTCAACCAATATAGTTTCATATCTTAAGTTATTCCATCATTTTTTATTTTAAATTTCAATTTTTTGATTAAAGATCAGTTAAAGAAAAGCGTTGGTTGCAACTTCCAAAACGGGCTTTCTAGAAAGTGAGAAATATTTTGATCAGATTTTTATAATATTTAACTTCTTCAGGAAACAACTTGTTTTAAGGTAAGAAAAAAACTATTTTACATTTTCATGAGAAAATTTACATGAGAACTTTTTCATAATTTCAAATAGCGCTTATTGTATCTTTTGGGATAAATTAAAGAGAAGTTGAACGTGGATGTACTTAGCGGTGTTTCAAAAATGTTGTAACAACAATAGTAGTATAAATATTTATTTACCGAGTCAGTGATATATGGCGCCAAAGAGTGTGCAACTATTCCGAAAATATGAATGAAAGATACGCCCTGCGATCTGACTGGCGTGGGCAGAAGTTCTGCTGCATACTGAAGACCAACATTGGCTGCCATGTTCAGACAGAATCGCGACAATATTGACATTACTAATTTCGCGAGCACTGGGGAATAAATTACAAAATACAAAATTAATCCTGGGTACACAATACTTGATTGTAAGTTTAATTAAAAATATAGTCCGATCGAAGCTTAATCAAAATCAAATTAAAATTTCACACAAACTTTAAACTTCTATAAATCTCCAAATTCTAGAAAACCAACATATAGAAAATTATTGCTTCTAAAATGTGCACACCTCTTTCAATTTCGCCACTAAATTAATTCCTAATAATTCCTAAATTCTAGTTCCATCAAAATAATTATTTTCCAAGATTAATACCTTCGAAGTTGCCAAAATTCTTTTACATTCATCATCAACTTAATTTCAGATTTTTCTCAATAATACGTCATTATAATCGTTTTAATTTTACTTTAATAAACAGATCGATATATTTACTGGAATGCAGCATAAGTTCAGCGATACTGAGTACACAGGTCATTGCCATCGTGAGAAATCCGCAGAGTCTACGACCCCATCGGTCGAGCAACAGGGCGAGTAATAACCCAGCTGAAAGTTCTGTGACACAGGCGATCGAGAACGACACGAACACCGAGCTCTGGATAAGTTCTAATGAATACACGTGACCGTCGAACGAGATCAGGGTGAAACACCTACAAGATTGTATCGGTTATTTATGAAGGTTTTCTCGTAACATGAACTCGTATCTTATACTTGCCAGAATGCAACTAGAAGAATAGTGTTTCTCGCCAACCGTGGCATTTTGAACAGATCGAGCAGCGTCGCTGATTCTTGAATTTTGTCCGGTGCCTCCATGTTACTCTGCAAGAATTTATTTCGAGAATAATTAACGAAAGATATAATACGAGTCGTGCCTTTAGCCCTTACACAGTTCAAAATTCATAACACACTGAAAAGAAATTTTATTTTCATTTTATTCGTCATTAATAGATAGCACGAACAGTGGCACTTTGCATTCTGTTTTATGGAATTAGTCGGCATGGCTTTTGATATCGAGATTTATTAATATAATGGGTGGTTGGTTGATTAAATACTTTTCTGATCCGAAATACAGTCGGGAACAAAACTAAGTGGATTAGTGGAGAAAATGTAAAAATTCATTTCAATCATTTGCTGAACTATCTGCATATTATTAGAAGGAAATATAATAAATAAAACTCAAGTATATGAGGCTGATACTAATTTGATTATACTTTCTTCACATCTATTTCCATTAACTATAGCAGCTTATTTTTATCCCCGATTGTACTTGTAAATTGTAAATATTTTATAATTTCTATATAAATTCCCAGATTTACTTCAAATTTTGTACGAGATCGATATAATACCACAATGGAATCGCGACAGTCAAGTTTCATTTCATATTTCATTTTTCATCGCGTTTCATTTTTAAAACCTGTCTATGCATGTTAAAATACATTCGCGAGTCTGTGTGCTTTCGACGTGAATCAAATATATCTGTCAGCACAGATTCAAGTACTGTACCGTATGATTTCGCGTAAGCTTTCTAGAATTCTATTTGATCGAACTTACGACGAATATATCGCAAATACGCGAGTCTGGATTTCTGCGATTGATCCTAGCTATTCTCCGTAGTTTCTCAACAACCTTGTCCATCATCCCGTTGGAAATGTACCAGCTTGAACAGAGCAAATACGAGTGATATGGATCGATAAGTAAATTTGCATAAATCTCAAAGCGCAAGTTGAGAATTCGAATAATCGAACGATTAGGAGTTTACTTACCGGGCGCTCTCGGGAAGAATCCACGGTGTGATAGCGACAGATAACAGCGGTATGGCAGTAACGTAAGTAAAATATCTCCAGTTCGCGATATAATAGGCTATCCATGGTAAAATTGTACTGGCCACTGCGAAGTATACGCCAAAGGCGATATTCACGACCAACATTCGTTTCGAAACAGCCATATATTCGAGCACTGCGGGATAATTGATCGTCGATGACTCTCGGAATAACTGATTATTATATCAAGATACTTAACGACGATTATTCTTTATGTTGCAGTAATAGAACATGGAAGATTTATCGAGTGAAACCGGTTATTATTAATATGGAGCAATTGATGACGAGCCGAATGAACGATACCATCAACATAATTGTAGGATAATTGTAAGATTATAAATATAATTCCGATTTTAAATTAATCCGTTTACTCTGCAAACGTGAATGTTCCGAGTTTGAGCTGGTCCGTATAACAAAAAGCGCTACATAATGCACGTGTTTTGCTTCTAAAAATCAATATATTCATCTCTGGTGGTGGCAAAAGCTCTTGAATCAAGAACTCTCGAACCGTATAGTTCAATCGAGTACAGCAACGTCAAAATTATCTTCGAGGAACAATTCATCAAAAATTTGTCACGCAACATCATTTTTCACGTAATAGAAACATTGACTTCATACTAACGTTATCTCTCGCGTGACTGAAACATTGGCTTATCGGTCGAACCTCTCGCACTTTCTACTTCGTAGAAGGCTTACCGATAATCAGAGGAATGTTGATACAGTTATCGAACGCCAGTCCAGTGAGAAATCTACAGACGGCGAATGACCAAAAACTATTTGCGCTGGTAGTGAAAATGGAGGCAAAAAGGGCGATACCATTGCAGAACATTAAAGCTGGGATACGACCCTTGTGATCGGCGATCCAACCGACTAGGAAACCACCGATGATGGATCCGCAGAAGAAGATGGCCTGCGCCGTTGATACGAGGTATTCTCGGTCGCATACCCAATCTAGCTAATCACCAAGGTTAAGAGTTAGTCAGCGAAAAACCAGATTCATATTTTTCAGAATATAATTTTAATCCTGCTGCGGTTTTCGAATTTTTATATCTCGATTCTGCTCGCAGTTCGATGAATGAAAGAGTTCTTTATGCTCTGAAAAAAACGTTCGCGTAAAATCGGAACGAGGAATTATCCGTACTAACAATTATCGTCTTATACTTTCTTTAAACTTAAGAAATTTACTATAACAAGGTCAGAGTAGATCGGAAATGACCCAAAGAACGCAGCAGAAGTGTAAGAATTTCGAAGCATGCGATTCAGACAACGATGTGAATACTTCACCTCAGTTCCTATACTAGGATATGGAATCTGCGTAAAATTATACTCTCATTGAGTACATTTTATCGTTTTGTTTGTTTTGAAGCCCGATGAGCTCAGGCTCTTATCGCTCTTCAACAGCTCTGTGAAGTTTACGTCCTTCCGTTGACATTGTTCGTAATAAGGATAAACGTTCGTCACTGGAATCGCTATCTTAATCCTAAACACCCCATACGATAGATGATTGATCATTTTAATTATTAAAATAAGAACCAAAGTCCAGACAGAGTAATCCAAAAATATCTTGTATCTTATCGTGAAATTTTTCTACAATATTTTCTAATAATTTTCGAAATGTTCGAAAATTCGAGAAATTCCAGAAATCGCGATATCTCGCATATTTTTCACAATATTTTAAAGTCACTTTCTACGAACAATCAAAAATATCGTTCAAAGTTTAAAGGAGCTTTCGTTGCTACGTATATCTCCTTTTCTTTCTTTCCTTCATTATACATACTTACCTCTCTTCTTCGGTGAAATTCGAGTTTACTAATTCGTCTATCCTGCACCAGTGTTCCGTGGGAATAATCGTAATGAAAAATTGCGAGAAATACAGAAACGCGTACGTCGCGCCATAAGGTAGTAACGACAATAACAACAGCCATTGATATCTCCCGTAGTCACCGACATACGGCAGAACATCATCGAAACTTTCCAATCTTGGTCTCAATCGAGTCGCTTCAGTGGGCAATATAGAGTTACTCTTCTCGTCCTTCATTTCGCTGAAACAGAATCCATCCTTGATTTCCAGGCGTAGCAGTATAAAAGTCGTATAACAAAGTTTTCAGTCTTCTAGTCTTTGAAATAAATGTCATTCGGCAGTTCCTTTGATGTTTCACATTCTGTGATTCCAATTACAATGCTCCTTTCCTCTCCCACAAACAGGAAATTATTTTCTGACAGAACGCAGGAACAATCTTACCCGTCATTCACGTTTTCCCCTTCCATAGTTCGAGCAGCAAAGTCTCAATTATGATTTTAGATTTTGAAAGGCAACGGAGATGAAAAAGGAGACCCGATATGCTGATCGAAAGACGTTCGGAAATGAACTGAAAGAACGAGCGAAGTCCGGCAATTGTTCGCTTTGTTTTCGATTCGGTTAAACGTTAAATTAAGTGTAAGTGTTTGCTCGAGTGCCGGCCAATTACTGTGCCGGGAGTCAAGTGAATCGTGACACGCGACTCGTTCAAATTGAATTGCATACGAACCACGCTCGCGAGATCATCTTTAAAAAGGGCTGATTCGGTATACGCGGCGATGTCAACGTGATATCTACATGTCTGAGGAAAGTTTCGACGAAAGAAATAGCCTCGAGTGCTGGTTAATGGTGTTCGAGTTATCGTTTGGATATCGATATTATAGATTTGCAAATGAGATAGAAGAACCGAAGGAAAGTTTGTTGACTCTGTCATATTTAATTAAATGCAGGAGAAAAATTGAATGGAATAATTTTCTGATTAATATTGTTTGTTTATTACTCGTAATCCTCTTACCCGGCGACTTAAGGGTGACTTCCGGTTACAGTGCTTAACTAAACTAAGTTTTCGATCAATATATTGAACTCTATTGGAAAATAACCGAGAAAATTTTAAGCCATCGAAGGCTAAGGATAAATGAAATAATTGAAGGTTTTTCAAACCTGTTTTAACACTAATATCAGGGATATAAGAAGATGGTACTTCTGATGTATCAACGCAATTATTTGATTATTTACCATTCGTTAAAACAGACGGTCTTAGGGACTGAGGTGGTTAATTAGATATTGAAAAATTAAAAGAACGATTTCCAAGTTAAAAGTAAAATAATATATCGATCTTTCGCAAAATTTTTATATCAAATTGTTCATTTTCGTATCAGATAGAGCAAAAGGTTAAACTGATATGTTTACTTGAAAATGGATTCAGGGAAATTAATCATTTGCCAATTAAATTTAAGCGAATACGTGAAACAATATTATCATATAGAATAAACACGAAAACGAAACAGCTGACAGAAAAACCATCGATTTCGAGACATCGATTAGAATGACTAATGTCATTGTCAGGAGCGAGAAAGTGGTCGAGTGCTCGAAATAACTGACCTGTTTGGAAAATACGACAACGAGAAACGTTCGTGTCTACGAGCCATCGTGTCTACATAATAAATACTTGCGTGTGTACGTCTACACAAATGGTGGCATTTTTAAAATCAAAACTATATGCAGAATATTCTTCTAGCGAAAGACAGACAGTCTCTACTCACTATGTACATACGAAGAAAAAGATACACACTACATTCCAAACACATGTCCAAACACAGGAATGACCTCGTAACTTACATAACACCACAACTGAAGAAATTACACCATATAACATTGAATGTGACGGATGTAATATGGCACATCAATTATCGAACAAAAAGTTTCATAAAATTCAAATTAAAAGAAATATGGGATCGCGAAACACACAACGGGTGTGCATAAGTTATGTACGTAACTTCCAACTTACACACATGCAATAGGTTTAACCGTTACTGGCGTTGATAATAACAGAAGCACAGTCATGGATCCGTTACCATGTCTAGCGTTGTTTCAACGAGTTTCATTCCCACTTGATTTAGTGTCGCTCCTAACCGCTGGTTCACGCAACAGAGAAGGATAAAATGAACCACGACAGATATACAATTACATACTTACGTACTATATGGTTCAAAGTCTATAAATAATATTGTAGACGGTATAATTAGAGGCCTTCTGTACTATTTCCGCATGCAGTAACGTCCTAAACGTATACACGGAAAACTTTAAATCGTAGCACAATTGAAGCCAGAAGAAATTTTAAAGTGAGCTAAAAAATGAAAAACAAGCCGAAGATTCAAGAATAACAGAATTACACTGGAAACTCTATTTGGGTGGGGGGGGGGGTGCGTTTGAAAATCGATCGCGTATTACGCGGTAGGTAGTAGTTGACTGATATGATTGGAGTAATAAATGTCATTACGGATTATTTGATATCACTTTTGAATAAAACTTTTTGAATAAAATTCAATGTCAAGATTTATTCATTATCGATACTTATCTTGTTTACAGTAGATTGTAGAATCGAGATATTCTGTTCGTAATTTTTTATGAAAATGTTCTTCGCTTTGATGAAGAATTTTTATTTTTAAAATGATATAAATGTGATATCTCGACGATATAAACGATGCTTTTCTTTATCTGTATATAAACTAAGCAACTTCTAGTTTTATAGATTTTTACACAAAGTTCGTCAAAATCATACGTAAGAAATATTTTCTTTAGATCTTGTACCGATTTACTGAATTACATATAGTAAATCATGCTAATATTTAATAACTAAATATAACTAGATATAAGTAATTATATTAAATAACAAGCGGGATCACAATATTGTTTATGGGTACAGAGACCTTAGAAAAATTATGATCGTAGTCACGTAATTACATTGGTTCCTCAAGAATCCTGTCTACCTTGATAGATCATTAAGCAACGTGACTGGAATCGCATTGCGTCGTCGAAGGAAAATTTTTTATCTTTACTTTGTTGTATGAAAATGCTTTCACTGACTGTGTAGAGGTCGGACTGAGGGAAATCTGTGTTCGCTTCTGGTTTCCATAACAGTAGAACAATGGATCTTGAATAATAGATACATTTCTGTTATGTATTATAAACACGTAACTAAAGAGAATTCCATAATATTACCCAAAAACAGTTCATTCAATTTTAATTTCTGACTAGAAGAGACGAGAAATTCGCTAATGGAAAATTTTCATTTTTAAAATGCTTTACATTTATTAATACTCTTTTTTCGAAAACGATACTTATCGTACCATCTAATACTCAAAGATCAACGCTTATCACAGTTTTCTGTTCCATCTTTTTTAAATGCTTAAAATATTAAACCTAAATTTAATATTTTTTATCATTTTATTAACACGAAATCTGTTATTAATTATTTACTGTAATATTGTACAAATATTTCAGTCTTCATTTTGCCATACTAATACATAATGATCGTGATCTATCTTGATCATCTATCTTTTCCAAACTGATAATGTATTCCTTCATGGAATTTACCAGTTTCACTTCCTTATTGTTCATTTATCACCTAGTATCGGTAACAGATTATGTTATACGTGTTTCGTCGGCAAAACAAACAGAACTAAAGGATCTAAGAATCGCTCAGTAAGTAACAATGCGATTATGGCTGATTTCAGACAATCTGCGGCATTAAATTTTCTCACGTTGTCTCGTAACGATTGTGATTTTCCTTCTGATCCTTCAGATTAAACGTCCTTGAACATCGTTAACTAAATCATGAATTTATAACGAACCCCATTTTTCATTATTTTTTAACAAGATTCCAAAAGATATGAAAAGTAGACAAAACGGAGAGTTTATCTGAACATAATATTTATCGAATAAATCGAAATTTTATTACACGTATTTAAATATTTAAATAATCTATCATTCGAGTGTGTAATTTGTAATTATAAAATTTTATAATTTGTAAACTCGTAGAAGGCAATTAAAAACTCATGAATACACAAGTGTGTGTCACTTCATGTATGTACTTGTTGTATCGGGTATTTATGACATTCAAATAATAATATCTACATTTAGCTTTCGAAAATTAACTTGCTAATACGAAGCGTATTTACCTTCATATTTTATAATAAACTTAATTATTTCGTTAGCAATGAAACATGTGCGTCTCGCAGAAATGTAAAAAATCGTAGACAAATATAATGTTCCTAGTTTTACTTAACTTCTTAATTTTATTTACAATGATTATTGTAACGAAGTGTCTTCAAGTGGCAATAACTCAAATTTAATCCAATTTTTACGAACGCATAATCAAACTCGAATTTTATTCTTTAAGATATAGTTCATTCGAGTAACTCTGAAACGTAATTAATTAAAGCTTAGAAACGAAAGATTAAAAACATTTAATACCCAATGGTGTATCTATTCCACTCTATATTAATATTAAAAAAACATACAAATCGGCGTCAAAAGATGTCAATATTTACAATCATAAAAATCGCCACGTTAAATCATCTTTTCATCTACTAATCCCACTCATAACAGCACACTCACCAAACAAACTATCAATGATCGCAAACGAGTCACAATGCCTTTCACATTTTACGTAAGCAAAAAAAGAATACAACGATCGTGATAGAAACTTTACAAGTGTCCCATTTACATATGTGCGTGTCTGTGTCAAGACTGCAATCAGTAAGATTAATCTCGTCTGTCGTCGACAACATGCTTCTCCGCAACCTTACTAGTTGGCACCGAATAATGGTACAATCGTCTCGTAACATGTATGATTGATAATTCGTCACGCTAGAGGGGCATATTCATTACTCGACGCTTCAGATTGCATCACGTTAATATTAATTAGCGACAGAAACTACGATAAAGGTCGCGAACTCTCGTATATTGAACCTTAACATTGGGGCAGTGAACGATATTTATGGAGTAGAGATGATATAGCACTGCACGTACGTAGCTGTGCGCATAGCATCGGATTCCATTGACTGTTAAGGGAATTAAAATGAGAAGAGAGAAGAATTTTCCATAACGATGCTACTAAACGGTATCGAGAAGAATCATTTCGTCGATGGTCTACAATAAAAGATTATAATACGTACTTGAGGCGGATAAGTCTCCTACGTGAAAATTAAAAAATGAAGAGAAAGAGAGCGATATAGAACCATGCGTTCCTTCAAGAAAAAAGAAGAAAAAAACCGACTAGATGAAGTAAGTAGTTCGCAAAAATATAACGTATCGTACCTTCGTGACTTTCCATACGAAAGTCGTATTCAGCTCTCCGCGGCTCACCGAATTAAAAAAAAAAAATCGTGTTTGTAAGTGTGCTTTAGATACCGAAAAAAACAAGTTTTAAAAATCATGTGACAAGCGCATTTTTAAATTTGAGACGTTATCCTCTTTTGTTCTCCCGCCCCTGCCTTTTCTACGCCCGTCGAGATCGAATTCTCGCGATATTTTGCAATTCGTAGCTGCCTCTTTGGCACGAACAATTAATGTCACGTTTTTAGAGGATTAGACGCTGAAACTATTAAGAGCTGCTCGTCAGAATATTCCTTTTAATCTTTCACACGATGTAAACTTCCGTGGTAATCGACTTTGAAGTTTATTATCTCGTAATCTTTTCATCGAATTTTAATCCTTTTAGGCTTAAATCTGCCGAGTTTCTGAGCACTGCGTACACATGCAAGCAAAATTTCTCTGAGAAGCGGAAAACTTCGAAATTTTTGTATTTATCTATAACGGCATTATTTTGCATTTGTATTTGTATTTATCTAAATTTCAAGAATGTCTGAAAGTTGCGAAAATTAAGACATCGATATTTTCTTGGTTGCTTGTGGTAGCTGGTATGGCAAAGTAAGTGTACGAAATTTCTGGGATCTATGGGAAAATTCTCGTTTAGCAGTTACGCGTAGGAAAACTTTCAGAAGCAATCGTAATTAATAAATTGACAGTGGAAAAAGTAATTGGCCGATCGCGAATGGTTTTTCCACGCTTATTATAGCTTTAAATCGCGTTACATCTACAATTAGTCTTGAATTGTACCTCCGTAAAAACAAAAACATGTTTCTCCACTGTAACAGCACGAACGACTCCCACGCATACGTCGAATACTCGCTGCGATTCGAATTCCAGGTATTTGTAGCTCGACGATATTTCTCGAAACACTCTGAAATTGGAATATTCTTCGCGCATTTCTAAGATTCTCCAAGAAGAGATTTCAAGCACTTCTAGGGAGAAATTTCTTGGAAGATTATCTCTGTACTCTTTATGAACATAACGTGAACTTGGCATTATAATATACAGCATGTTGAATGCTGAAATTATCGATTTTATATACAGATTGTTACGACCGTTCGTGGAGAGACGTTGTTGGAATAAACTGTGATTTATAACTTGTTATATCGGTGTCTTATTCAATTCAATAACGCACACAAATACAAAGGAAGGGTATTGCAGATTTATGGAGATTATGGAGAAAGATATTAAATTTGTCAATAAATGCTTTGTTACAGTTGGTACGACCGTTCGCGGAGAGATGCGGTCGCGAGGACGCGTCAGCGAGAGGCGTAAATTCTCGCGACGACTATGTTAATCGACGCCGCGAAATAGTCGTTCCCCTGTTTCGGTTAAGACAACAGAGGTGGTTTAATGAATGTAACACTGTATTAACAGGTTAACATAGAATGATATATTTTACAATAATATGATGAATATGTTACAGAAATTTGACTCGACTTTACGATATCTCTAGATAAATTCGTTTGCTCGTCAGATTTGTCGAAGTGTCACGTTTGACTCGTCAGAAGGAACAGATCCCCTTCGATTGTTCCTTTGTCTCATTTGGAAGATGACCCCCACTATGCTCGGGTCACGCCACCGCTCGCGCCTATGATCACGTGCCTCTTCTTGTGTGAAAAACGTAACGATCAAAAATCGACGTTTCTAGAGCTCGCTGCTTGGCAACAACTATGCTCTCGTCGATACATTGTATATGATCCGACGGGCAGATAGGGTGGTCTGCCTGCGACACTGTAGGGCCGCGAGCGACGGTTAGAAAATACAGCCTGTGGTAAGCCTCGTGGCGTAACACAGATTTTACGTTAATTTTATTCGAAAGATTTAGGTCAAATTTTTCCTTCGAAGAAGATTTTTCTGTCTTCAAAAGCGATTTTCCATCATTAATCGAAATATCATTTTTGCAATGGCTTGCTAGTGGGATTACGTGTTAAAACGTTCAGCTTTAAAGAGGATTATCTCCATCTCGGCGAGACTAGGCTCTCTAAAAATTGATGAATCCTGTACAGACAATATCTATAGTAAGCAACGCGTCGTCAAAACTTCAAAATATTATTACCCCGCTTTTACGTCGCAGATGTCGACAAAAATATTAATGAGATTTCCTAAGATAATCTCATACTTATTTGTATCGTTAATTCAATCGACTAAGGAACAAGTGGTGAAGAACTATTAGCAGAATCCAGGGAAGGTTTTACTGGCAAGTTTTATTACAAAACATCTAAGAACGATTTACATCATAATAAAAATAATCGCGCTATCTCGTCGCGTGACATGCGCCCGAGGTCTCTGCGATTGCTAATCGATCTACGAATACTTACACGTACATATGTACAAAACTCGTGGCCATACACCACGTTGTCCATATTATTTTCATCTCGTTAATATACTTTGTATATTTATGATGTTATTATTTTACTAGTATAACGATTATTGCACTATATTCTATAAGATGCAGCTTTTGTACGAACAATTTCAGGAACTTTTATAACAAAGGAAAGTACTAATTTTTAACATTAACTACCCACGACAATTTACGACAATTACTTTAACCTACGTTCTTACTCTAATTTTTATTCGCTCGCCTAATGATTTAATTTTTAATCAATCATTGTTGATGAAAAATTGCGATGATAATTGCATTGCGGATCTTTATGCAAATGCATATTTTCGTGGATACAATAATACAATTGAAAGATTTGATACAATCGAAAGGACTTGGGCAAAAGTATGTTTCTATCCATTAAATATCATCGAGTGCTGTACTTTTGGATATTTTACAAAATTTTGCGTCATACGCATTCTATAAATTTTCGTATCTTCGAATCACCCATAATTGCATAAAAATCCGCTGTTTTGTGATAATGAATATTAATGACGGTGGAATTTAAGATTCCTGGATTCAGTAACTTGTCTTACTCTAATACATGTATTGCACGTTTTTGGAAGACTAAAGATTCTTTGCTCGAGATCAACGCGACAAATATTGTACTTCGTGGTAAACGTTTCGCTACAGCCTTTCGACCTCTGTGATCGAGTTTTCGCTTTTCCTCGATTTTATACTCGATCTCCGTAGCATGCTACTCCTTAAAGGTTCACCGCGAAGCGACGCTCTCATCGAATTCCTCGCACTGCATCTAAAAAATAATCGGAACATGGCAACCGGTGGTGTCTCCTCGTCCTCGCGTTTCCTGTCAAAACATTGCGTTTAAAAATATTGAATCCAATCGCTTAAAGATTTGAATAACTTCCCAACTCGATCCTTCTCTTCTGTTCAAAAGATTTAAAAAGCATTTGAAGAAAGAAGATAGTCCAGTTTTCTTTTGAGAGATTTAACAGATTTTAAGAAGAAAGTAATACGAAAGCATACGAAGATGTAGATCTAACAGAATGCTTGAGAATCTTGAACTTCGAGCTTGAAGATCTGTGAATATCTTTGAAAAAAGGAGACCGAAAGTTCCTTTATGTGATTTTACCTTCCGATACAAGGTACATCCCACATCTTCTGATCTTTTCCAAAATCCTCGCTGTCCTGCAGCGTCTGCGGAAGATCCTTATTCAATGTTTCCGGCAAAAAGAGAGTCAGAAGACCGCCCATAATTTCGAGTGTGCCCAGCACAAGAAGAGGTAGGAACGAGGACACAACATTGAGATAGACTACGAAGGGTGCGAGGATATTAGCAACGTATCCCATTATATGTATCAAAGCTACACCCTGAGCTCTAACCACAGTTGGTAATACTTCAGCCGCATATTGGAGACCGATATTGTATGAAATGTTTATCCAAAATCTACCGAGAATTGCCAGAGAAGCTGTATATATACCTGAAGAAAAAATTTTAGCATTAGTTTTTAATTCTAATTTTTCATGAAATAATTTTAGAAAATTTTAAGGAATAAAAAGGGAAGAAATTATTTTATCTGTCTGTAATTTGTCTGGTTGTCTGCAATAGTTGATACAAGCATTTGCTAAGCTTAATATAAGCGTGCTTAGCTCTAAGCTAAGCACAAGCAATAAGCTTCTTATCTATAAAACGTTAATCTAGCCAATTTGAATCTAAGGGATTGTATTATGGATTACGGCTACTGAAAGCCATATAGCACTGCTGGAGCGCTGAAGCCCATCATTTTGAGGACTATTGCCAACGCCCTTTGATATATGCGGAAATACGAAGCGATCTTATGATCAAAGCAGTAGAAGGGGAAATAAAATATCTATACAACGGATACATGATAGGGCTTGGAAACTATTCTAGCAATGTAGCAAATAATCTACAAGCATTTGCATGTTATAAATATTCCAAAATATACATTTTCTTCCTTTCAAAAAGCACAATGTTATACGAATGAAAAATATTCGTCTGATTAAGTCAGAATTATCGACTTAGGTTATTTAGAAGATTGATCAGTAATATAGAAGGGTGTATATATAAAAACGAAATGTACGTACTATTGGAAACTGCAGAAGCCCAGATGCTGAAGATACCAGAAATGACGAGGGAACCACACGCCAGCCATCTTCTGCCCCATCGATCAAGAACGAGCGTGAGGAACGTGTCAGCAGGCAGCTCGGTTGCTGCAGCAATCGTGAACGTAACAAACACGTCCAGGCCTAAATTATCGACGTTTCGTACGTGACCATCGAACACCAAAGAAATCGCCATCCTATATTTCGTAAAACAATTTCATATGATAAAGAAAAGCACGCTATCATATTTCATGTGAGAAGCAAATTCCTTGCTTCAGAAATGAAGTATTTTTAGACAAAAGATATAAAACTGTTCGTGAGATTTTTACAAGATACAATTCCGATTTTACGTCAATCTATTTGATATCTGTTTAATAGCGATACGAACCAAATAACAATAAATAGAATCGTGATATTCCGTAGTCGTGGCGTTCTAAATAGATCCAACACGGAGTACATTTTGTCTGCTTCCTCCTCTTTGCAGATTCTGGCACAGGTTTCCTGTTATTAGCAAATTTTTAACTAGTTAATGTCGTTTGTCTGTTTTTCTTACAAATTTATGTGAATCTGTTATGTGTACAAAGATTACGATAAAATCCGGAAGAAAGTTTATGTTATATTTGTATGAGACGATCCTTTCGAAATAGTTTACTTGGACGTTCGCAAATTTTTTCATTTTACTTTATAAAACATCAAACCTCTGAAAGTCGATTATCTCCTTATATCGTACATTAATGTTAATATTGCCATGATCTATTCATAGACTGAGCAGTTTCCAAATGTTTAATCTATTTGTATAAAAATTTTCAAAGATAAAAACAATATACAAATTCAATAAATAACATTACAGAAATAGACAATAACAGACAATAACAGAAATTGACAGCAATTTATCGCTGGCAATTTAGGTGATGAATAAGATATAAAATTACTAGGTTGTAAACAAATTTTCATTACGTAAAAGACCCAATTAGACTTCTATTCAAAGAAAATGATTATATGATATGCTTAAAGGCATATAAATTGGTATTTATAGAACGCACATAAAGCAGGAAAGATCATAAAAGTAGAAAATACGGAAAAGATTGCGGTAATCGGTTTATTTACCCGGAATCGTCTATAGATGTCATCGGGCACCTTGGTGCCGTTGATTCGCTCGAATTTACCAAGGATTTTAATGGCCCTGTCTATCTGACCTTGGCTGACCAGCCATCGAGCGCTTTCCGGTATCAACCATGGCGTACCTACGGCTAGAACAAGAGGAACTGAGGTGACAATACAGGTCATCCTCCAGTCGGCCAAATAATAGGCGATCCAGGGTAGAATGCAAGTTGCAAATGTGAAGAATATTGCGATCGACATATTCGCCACGAATGTCCTCCACTTTGGTCCAACGTATTCTAATACTGGAATAAAAAACATAATATTTAGAAGAATCATCTGTAAAAGAAATATTCTGTGAATAAAGAATGGAACAATATATTAGGTTGTCGCAGAAATTTCTTTCGTCTCGTAAGGAGATAATAGACGCATACTATTTTTTGTTTTATATTATTTTATTGAATTATATTCATTGGGACAAAATAGATCATACGTAATTCAATAAAATAATATAAAACGAAAGAAACTTTTGGGGCAACTTAACGCAATATGAAGAAGAAAAATTTGAGTTACAAATATATAAAAAGTAGATATACAATATATAGATTAATTTAACAAACGTGTTTAGTTCTACGATTAAATCGTGTTTAGATCTAATAACAAGGACTTTAATAATTTCCCGATGATTGTTCAAGCCCATTTAAATTTCCGTAAGTGTTTCGATACTTATCGACAAGAATACGTTTCTATTTACGAATTATACAGGGTGGTTGGTAACTGGTGGTACACGCGGAAAGGGGATGATTCTACGTGAAAAAAGAAGTCGAAAATATAGAATAAAAATTTTTCGTTTGAGGCTTTGTTTTCGAGAAAATCGACTTTGAATTTTCGCTCGGTACGCGTGCACTTTATCACGTCTCGTTATAACGGATCTCACTGTAGATCGTTGTCTCAATTGACGTTATTTTTAAAATTTTTTAAATTTTTAAATTTTTAAATTTTTAAATTTTTAAATTTTTAAATTTTTAAATTTTTAAATTTTTAAATTTTTAAATTTTTATTCTATACTTTCGACTTCTTTTTACGCGTAGAATCACCCCCTTTCCGCTTGTACCACCAATTACCAATCACCCTGTATTTCTTAAAGATACAAAAGGTAGAATCACGCGTAACTAGCAATATCATAAATTAACTGTGAATAAACGGATCGTTAGAGTCAAAGGATCATTTACATAATTCAAACACGAGCGTGTGTTACCTTGTTAAGCTATTTATGGTAGATATTGAAAGATCGATAAGCCTGAGATACATATTTATGTCGAAACGAACATTCTCTACGGAAAGTCGAGTCTAATTCGATGAAAACAATTGACTTCCTGAACGAACATATCGATATATATCCACAGTGCAATGACAAGTAAATATTACTCTATTTTCGTACAAGAAAACAGATTAAAACGATGAGAAGTTATCTTGAACAATTGAACTGACCTTCGCGATGAATGAATCTCGCAATTTCACGAATACGTAGACGAAATTAATGTCTGGTGCGTATACTTCCAATAAATTAGAAACGCAAGGTTGTAACTCTTTAATCGCATAACAGGACAAGATGCGATAAACACGTGGAAATATATCATAGTGAACAACGTCTATTTGTAGTTGCCGTAAAATAGGGAGTAATTGCTCTTAATGAAGCAACCGTGTTAGCCACTTAATAGTGGCTTGCTTCTAATCCGGAATCACCTTCAATTAGTTGTAACTAGTGGCTTCCTGATAATTACCGCTCAGTGGTTGTTTCTTTTTTTTTTTTTTTTTTTTGCTTTATTATAATTGCGATGCTCGAACCATGTTTACCATGGAACTCGCTTCCTTATTTAAAATCACTTTGTACCATTGAATTTTACTTTTCATGCTTCATAATGAACCAATTTATAATTCACAATAAACCAAAATGACGAACGTTCGTTTAAATCACGAGTTTCAGATATTTCTATTCTCTAAAATTACCTGAATTAATTTTTATTAAATAAAATAGCTATAGGATAATTCCACAAATCAGATATTTTGAGCAAATATCTCGGAATTTCCTGTTTAATTCGCCGTAAATTTTTCCAATACGCTCTGGACCTCCTACATATATATAACGTGTCTATACATAACTGTTAATTCATCATTTTCTCGTAATCCTAACAAACAATGCTTAAAAACTTTAACTACATTTTGGATTATTATCTCGCACGAATAAATTTTAAGCTATTAATCGCTTTCCTGAAAATCTGGGTTGGTTATCAGCTTCGGTACGAGACCATCGAGTAACTCGGTACGCATGAACGGAAATAATCTCCCAGTTATATCCAAATGTTTAATAATTTTCTACATAGAAATTTAATGAAAAATAAGAATAGAAGAACCTAGCATTACAAAAATCAACTTCCATGAAATCTAAATATTATTTATGCTGTCTGTAATTTTCAACATCTTCTTTCGCAAATCATCATCACCATCATCATCATCACCATTGCGACAGCCATTCTAAAATATATGTATCATTAATTTAATAGAAAATAAGAGTAGAAGAACCTCACGTTATAAAAATCAATATTCATAAAACCAACAAAATATCGTTTTTTAAATATATGTATCATTCAGTTTGTATTGCCTTTACAACGCGTAGATAGGGCGAGGAGATCTCTTCTGAAGACGAGATATTATTCTCATAGAAAGGATACAGAAAGGAGAAGAAGACGTAAAGAAGCTTCTCTGAGACCACTCGTTTCATCACTTCGCCTCTCAAGGTTTACTGCCTTTAACATTACATTATTCGCGCAGAAAAAGTATTCGCTTTTCTCCCAGCTGTTTCCGTCACCCTGTAATTTCATATCGTGTTACCGTTCGATCAAAAGCGACAACTCATTTATTGTAAACGAAGATTCCGTGCGGCACAGTTAGCAAAGATAAATTACAGACGATCGTATTAATAATAATAATCTGACCGATATCTCGCAATGCGACCAATCGATAAACGCGAGCACCGTCCAACGCAAGGACGTTGTTAACGTTTCGAAACTGATTAACGTTCGTTCTCTTCTTTCTTTTCTTTCGTTTCTTCCTTCTCGCCTGTTGGCTCGTAAAAGTATCTTAGCATTTATAGACATTTTTTATTTATTTATATTTATTATATATGATGGTATCATAATTAGTACAACAAAGTATTATTACGTTTCTGTTATATATTCATGAATATATTGTAATTTCATTAGGATCGTAATAAAGTCATATAATAATTATATCGAATATGACGTCAGAATTATAAATACGGTTATTATAATGCAGAGTTTCAATTAAGTAAATTTAAAAATCTATATACAAGATACAAAATTATTTAGCGTAATTATATATTTCACAGTAATTACAAAAATATTTAATTATAAAAATAGTCAAACATTTATTATATTAATAAATCCCGATATTTGATAACCATTTATTACATGTTTAAGATAACTATTTATGCTGTATATTTGTACTAAATAAATGTTTGCATTAAATATCTCGTAACTTCTATGTGCATCTTCAGAAATGCTTCAAACTTTACCAATATAATCATTACAATGCTAATGAAATTTCAGAATGTTTTATATAACACATATTCTACATACATATAAATTTTCTGTGGCAAATATGTAAATGCTTTTATAAACTACTAGGTTTATACGCTTTGCAGTCTCATATTTTCCTCCCACTGTTAGCATTATCTGCAGTTTGTATGTGAGTTGTATGAAGTTGATCGAATTCTACGCTTTCAACGATCTGGTCGAGTGAGATTCTGCTTGAATAAGTTATAAATCCTGGCAGGAAGAAAGGCACGTGTTATTGATATCGACTGGTTAGCTGGAATGTTGAATAGGAATTTAAAGAACCAACTCAAACTTTATCGATAATAAAATATGGAAAATATGACTGCAAATAATACGTGAAAAATAATGGAAATATTCTATAGGATATTTGAATGTTTATTAGAGAATTTTAATAATAATATGGAACATAAAGAAGAAAGAAATTCGATGATACTAAATAATGATGATACTGAAAATTTCAGTGATTTTTATTAATATAAAATTAACATTAATATAAATAAAAACAAAATCTATTATAAATGATATAGACGAACTTTTTAACTAAATATCGTTAGAAAGAAAAGTGACACAAGTATACATACGAAACAATACAAAAAATCCGCATCTATCTAGAGAAATTTGTTAGGAATTTCAAAGTCTGTATAAATACGTATACTAATACATAAAGCTTCTAAAGCTCTAAAGTCTTAATGTTTAAAAAAAAGTACAAAAATATTTCTATTAAAATATATATGATATTTTCCACGGTATTTTCTACGCAGTTTCTACAATTAAGGATTTCCTCGTTCCCATCGATTTTCCTCTAGTTGTGAGACCCTCGGATAATCACGTCCCTTTCATTTTATCTTCGCTACGCTCGATTATAAATACGGAACTGAATATAGAATTATTTGCAAATCAATGAATCCGATGATGTAATTTGTTACGCGCTCGAAACGAATTAGTATCACTTATCTTAGTTTCAATCAATACCTCACTTTCTCAAGTCATTGATTAAAATACGATTTACATTCGTACAGATCGAGCCTTCTTTCTCAATATTTCCGTCGAATATTCGTGATCAATCGTTTAATCGACCTTGATAATTAGAATAGAAATAAGAAAATTCGAACGCCAAATCATTAACGAACCAGCCACTTGCTCACGAATCTCGTCAACTTGGCCTTGTTTTGTCCAACAAATTGTAAATTTTTCCAACCTCGGCTTGAGTCATCGATTCAGGGTTAATGCACGTCACCTGAGTTTCTTTGGTCTCGATTTTCACAATTGGAATGCTGTCTGCAGGACAAACTTGCTATTCGATCAAGAAAACTCGTTTCAATGACTCGTCTGATGAACTTTCAATCAGCGTTCTTACGTTTCAACAGAGTCTCTTCAAAAGTTTCAATCAGGGTCTTAACGCTGTACTTTCAGGGTATAAAATATCTTTCAAGACAGAGACTAGTCTAGATTTTCTCTTCAGTATATTGATATTAGAACAATAACTGGAAAATATATTTCTACAGTATTATAATTGAAATTTTTTCATGTAGAGTTATAATAAAATTTTGTATTATAAATTGCCTGTATTATGGATATCAGACAATGAATTCAGCATGAATTATATCGATCTTATATTAAACAATTTATTAGAATTTTCAATGGAATATTTAAAATGTTACTTGATTGTTTTATATTATTATGTGATATTTTTACGAATTTTAAATAAGTTTGCTAGAAGAAGATGTTCATTTTAATTAAAACCATATACATGTATGTATGTATATATATACATAGATTTATAGTTGTGGAAGCGTTCGTTGTAGAACCATTCATTCATTACCTTCGCTTTCCGTTGGGAAGTGAAAATTTATGAAAACCCTGGTGTTACGCCGCGCGACTCTCTGCCTGGCCCAGGTCACACACCGCGGGCCAGACGGACACCAGAGGTCCGCTCGTCCGCATGGCGTACCCTCATTATCCTTAAGCACCGTCCATAAATCATAGATTTACGAGAAAAGGTCCTTTAAACAAAAACAAACATCTGGTCCCGAGGAGTTTCTAAACACTATTGTCTACCACGGCAGGACAAGGGAAAGTTGTTTTTTGTCACGTACGCGGCAACTTTTCCCCCGTTAATCACTTTCTCTCGAGGGCAATTAAGACCCTTCGTTTGAGCAATTAAAAACGAAGGCTAATCCCTCGCTCTCCTAAATAACATCGGCTCCAACAAATCCGATGGGCCCGTGCGCTGGAGGGACCGATCCTTAGCCTTCCACCGAGACAGCAGAGTCTCCCAGGGACAGTGTTTTTGCAACCTTCGAACGAGCAGCATCCTTCGAGCTGGCTCTCTACCAATCTCGTCTGTACGCACCAGTGTAACTATCCTCGTTATAAGTTGTGGAATAAACGGTGAAATATAACTTATTACTGTGTCAGATTCAATCAACCACCTCTGTTATCCTACCCGAAACAGGGGAACGACTACTTCGCGGCGTCGATTCACCGAATCGTAGCGAGAATTTACGCCTCTCGCTGACGCGTTTTCTTCGCGACCGCGTCTCTCCGCGATCGGTCGTAACATTTGGTCCTTCGAGCCGGATTATCAGTGGCAGTGGATAGTTTTGTCACCCATCCGGTCGAAACATTCGATCTTTCGAGCCGGATTCAGTGACAAGTGAAAAGTGTGGACACGTAACCGGTCGAATCATTCGATCCTCAAAGCCGCATCACGCGTCAAGTGAAAAGCGCACACCAGTGACACCCACTATCATACAGGGCCACGTGAATCCAACATAACCAGCAGCGGAAGCGTTACCCCCCAGCGAGGTCAGTAACGTCAAGGATCGTCACTCTTGAAGAGGTAAAATTCGGTGGTTAAAACGCAACCACGCAACCTCCTGCCGCAACTGGACAATCTTCAACAGAAGTAAGTTATAACCATTCCACTTATCTAACAAACAATGGCAACCGGAAACGCAGAGAAAAACACCTCCTAAATCTCCACGCCGGAACGCAAGCTACCTTGTACGCCCTAAGGAGATCGTATTGGCCTATCGACGGCCGCAGTCAAGTTTGGAGCACGCTGAAGAAGTGCGTCCGTTGCTGCAGAGCCAACCCCCCTCCAGTGGATTACATAATGGGCGACCTTCCAGCGGCGCGGATCACAGAGTCACGGCCATTTACCAACGTCGGAATTGACTACTGCGGGCCGTTTTTCATCAAGGAACGAAGGGATCGCAACCGACGCAAAATCAAAGTATACGTAGCAGTCTTTGTGTGTCTTGCAGTCAAGGCAGTCCACATCGAGGTGGTCAGCGATCTCACCAGCGAGGCCTTCATTTCCGCTCTGCGAAGATTCATCGCTCGCCGCGGATTCTGTGTGACAATCTACTCCGACAACGGTACCAACTTCGTTGGTGCCAACAACGAATTACAAGAGCTCCGAAATCTCCTGCAATCCGACGATCACAAGGCAAAGGTCCAGTCCTTTTTAGCCGACCGACGGATCGAATGGCACTTCATCCCTCCCAACTCTCCTCATTTCGGCGGGCTGTGGGAGGCTGCAGTGAAGTCTTTCAAACGACATCTCCGACGTGTCGTCGGTAACGAGCTCTTGACCTTCGAAAACCTTAACACCCTCATCACCGAAGTCGAGTCTATCCTCAACTCCCGTCCGCTGACGCCGATATCTTCTGACCCAAACGATCTCCTCGTTCTCACTCCCGGCCATTTCCTCATCGGAGATTCACTGACCAGTCTCCGAGAACGAGATTTCAGGGATACGCCATCCAACCGTCTCTCCTGCTGGCAACATATTCAGAAACTCAAACAACATTTCTGGCGCCGGTGGCATCGAGAGTATCTCAACGAGCTACACATCCGGAACAAATGGAGCAAGGGCAGTCACAACATACGAGAAGGCACCATCGTCCTTCTCAGAGAAGACAACGTCCCCCCGATGCAATGGCCATTGGGTAGAATCATCAAGGCCCAACCCGGCGCGGACGGCATCATACGCACGGCTATCGTTCGAACAGCGACGAGTACTCTCGAACGGAGCATCAAGCGGATGGTACCACTACCAAGCAGAACGACTCCAGACGACTCGGAACCAATCGACAGCCCGAAGTCGGATACGAGATCCACCCGATCAAGCACCACTTCAGGAGCTGAGGGAATCATAAGGAACGCTACCGTGCACACGGCTAGTCACGGTCACGACATCCAACGGTCATTCTCCACCGAGGGTCATTACTAAGAGAATGCGATTCGAGCGGGTCATCGGGGGGAGTCCAGCCTCCCAGGCAACTTCAAACCGCCGCACCGCGCTTGATGAATCTTCACCAAGCATCACCGACGTCCCCTTCGACGATCCCTCCTGGGCCGAGGTGTTTAACGACACTTCCAGAAGCAAGATTCACGTCACTTCCTGGGGTCGTGAATTTCACCTGGAAATCGCTCGGCATCGGCGAGGAAGACGGCGATCCAGACTACAAAGGGGACAACGTGCCATCCAGGCAACGGGCTTTCGACCGTATCTTCGAAGTCACCCTGGCAACAACGGCCTCATCCAGACTATCACAAGTCATACGGCAACGAGCATCTTGGAACGACGTGCCACGCAGCGCGTCCTACCAACGAGCCAACCTAAGGACAATCAGCAATCAACAAGGAGTCGGGCGGCTGCTCCGATTAACTCCACCTTTCGTGAAATTTTGATCGGTACCCTCTCAACGGGGGGAGGATGTTACGCCGCGCGACTCTCTGCCTGGCCCAGGTCACACACCGCGGGCCAGACGGACACCAGAGGTCCGCTCGTCCGCATGGCGTACCCTCATTATCCTTAAGCACCGTCCATAAATCATAGATTTACGAGAAAAGGTCCTTTAAACAAAAACAAACATCTGGTCCCGAGGAGTTTCTAAACACTATTGTCTACCACGGCAGGACAAGGGAAAGTTGTTTTTTGTCACGTACGCGGCAACTTTTCCCCCGTTAATCACTTTCTCTCGAGGGCAATTAAGACCCTTCGTTTGAGCAATTAAAAACGAAGGCTAATCCCTCGCTCTCCTAAATAACATCGGCTCCAACAAATCCGATGGGCCCGTGCGCTGGAGGGACCGATCCTTAGCCTTCCACCGAGACAGCAGAGTCTCCCAGGGACAGTGTTTTTGCAACCTTCGAACGAGCAGCATCCTTCGAGCTGGCTCTCTACCAATCTCGTCTGTACGCACCAGTGTAACTATCCTCGTTATAAGTTGTGGAATAAACGGTGAAATATAACTTATTACTGTGTCAGATTCAATCAACCACCTCTGTTATCCTACCCGAAACAGGGGAACGACTACTTCGCGGCGTCGATTCACCGAATCGTAGCGAGAATTTACGCCTCTCGCTGACGCGTTTTCTTCGCGACCGCGTCTCTCCGCGAACGGTCGTAACACCTGGTATGCTATAGTTGTCCAGAAATGAAAAGCAATTTTGAACAACTAATCCTTTGTAATCAGAATATTGTCTCGTTAAAAGAGAAAACAAAATTATAATTGATCGCGAGTACAGAGGGAAAATATTAGTATAGAAAATGATTGCTGTTACGACCGTTCGCGGAGAGACGCGGTCGCGAGGAAAACGCGTCAGCGAGAGGCGTAAATTCTCGCTACGATTCGGTGAATCGACGCCGCGAAGTAGTCGTTCCCCTGTTTCGATTAAGATAACAGAGGTGGTTGAATGAATATGACACAGTAGTAAGTTATATTTCACCGTTTATTCCACAACTTATAACGAGGATAGTTACACTGGTGCGTATGTACGAGATGAGTGAGTGACTGATCTGCGGGTGTGTATACCCGCTCGAAGGATGTTGACCGTTCGAAGGATGTAAAATCAGTACAGTACTGGGAGACGATGATGTGTCGAAGGAAAGCTAAGGATGGGTGTGTCTAGCGCACGGGACCATCGGATTTGTTGGTGCCGATGTTATTTAGGAGAGTGAGGGAATAGGCTTCGTTTCTAATTGGTTAAACGAAGGGTCTTAACCGTCCTCGAGAGAAAGTGGTTAGTGGGAGGACAGTTGCAGCGTACGTGCGAAAAACCAACTTTCCTTAGTTAAGCCGTGGTAGACAATAGTCTCGAGAAATTCCTCGGAAACAGATGTTTGTTTGAAGGACCTTAGCAGGCAAGTGACTCAGGTTTATGACGGATGCTTAAGGCTATTGAGGGTACGCCGTACGGAAGAGCGGACATCTGGTGTCCGTCTGGCCCGCGGTGTGTGACCTGGGCCAGGCTGAGAGTCTCCCGGCGTAACATCCTCCCCCCGTTGAGAGGGTACCGATCAAAATTTCATTAAAGGTGGAGTTAATTGGAGCAGCCGCCCGACTCCTTGTTGATTGCTGATTGTCCTTATTCTGCTTGATCGGATTGGCTCGCTGGTAGGACGAGCTGTGTGGCACGTCGTTCCAAGATGCTCGTTGCCGTATGACTTGTGGTAGTCTGGATGAGGCCGTTGTCGCCAGGGTGACTTCGAAGATACGGTCGAAAGTCCGGTGCGTTGAGGATATGTTGTCTTCCTTGCGTTCTGGATCGCCGTGGTTATCTGCATTGCCTGGCGATTTTCTATTGCGGTTCGCGAACCAGGAAGTGTCGTGAAACAGCTCGGCCCATGAAGTATCGTGAGACACCTCGTCCCAGGAGGTGTCGTTGTACAGCTCGCCGATTTCACAAAGGCACGTGAAATCCGTGTGTGGTTGCACAATGAAGACGTGAAGGAGGTCTTCGGTGGATTGGGGGACAGGGCTCCCCCCGCTGACCCATTCGTATCGCATTCTCTTAGTGATGATCCCCGGTGGAGACTGACCGTTGGATGTCGTGACTGTGACTCGCCTTGGTGTTGGAGAGTATGTTGGCATTTTTGGAGCCGAGGGTGACTCCAGTGAGATGCCTGTGATACGCGACTCGTTCGGTACGGCGCTCTGTGAACTCAGTAGAGAATCGTTGGGATCAGATAGAATGTTCTGTAACAAATTGTGGGAGATCAAGCTCGGAAACGATTTGTCGTCTGGTGAGACCCTCTCTTTCTTCAGGTCCGAAGGCTCGTTGAATTTTTTCAAATTCAAGGTGATTAGTAGCGTTGAATCCGATTGTTCAGTTCCTGCCGATGCTAATGTGGCTGTCGTCAGGCCGCGTTTAGGTGACACGTTGTGAGTGTCACGCGATGAGGTCCGCGTGGGAAGCGTTTTCTGATTTAAGGCGTTTGGCAGCGTTGAATCAGATTGTTCATGTAGCGACGATGCTAGCGTGATTGTTGTCAAGTCGCGTGTAGGCGACACGCTGCTAGTATTGTGCAATGAATTGCGCGTGACTCGCGGCAAGGTCGGCGTTCGAGTCGATGCGATCTTCTCCGTCAGCGGAGTTTGAATAGCGTTGCGTGTTTTGTTTAAGTCATTGTTACTTCCCTTATCCGTGGGCCCTTGTGGCAATGGCGAAGGTGGCGTCTTCGCATTGTGTCCAGGAAAATGATTCTCCGGTAATTTAAGCGAAGCAGACTCGCGACCGGCAGCTGATTCGTCGTTTGTCGATTGTGCCGTCGTAGTTAGTCGTAGGTTGCTCAGTTGAGTAATTACTCGGAGTTCTAATTTCTCGTACTCGTCGGCTATTTCAAAGCCGCGCGCGGACTCCTCCTCGTCTATGCTTACGATCTCATTTTGAATGGCGCGGAGCTCCGTCTCGTATGTTTCCAGACGATTTTTGATTTGAATTAGCTCGCTCTCTCGCGGACTGCCGGATTGTTCGATTTCGTCTAGTTTTTTCGATAAGCGTGTAAAGTGGCCGATACAATAACCCCGGCGTCGACGCAAGGCGGTAAGCTCGTTTCCGGTGGCCATTATTTGTTAGATAATTGAGAGTGGAATGGTTATAACTTACTTCTGTTGAAGATTGTCCAGTTGCGGCAGGAGGTTGCGTGGTTGCGTTTTAATCACCGAATAATACCTCTTCAAGGGTGACGATCCTTGACGTTACTGACCTCGCTGGGGGGTAACGCTTCCGCTGCTGGTTATGTTGGATTCACGTGGCCCTGTATGATAGTGGGTGTCACTGGTATGCGCTTTTCACTTGACGCGTGATGCGGCTTTGAGGATCGAATGATTCGACCGGTTACGTGTCCACACTTTTCACTTGTCACTGAATCCGGCTCGAAAGATCGAATGTTTCGACCGGATGGGTGACAAAACTATCCACTGCCACTGATTATCCGGCTCGAAGGACCAAATGTTACGACCGTATGGGTAACAAAACTATCCACTGCCACTGATAATCCGGCTCGAAGGACCAAATGTTACGACCGTTCGCGGAGAGACGCGGTCGCGAGGAAAACGCGTCAGCGAGAGGCGTAAATTCTCGCTACGATTCGGTGAATCGACGCCGCGAAGTAGTCGTTCCCCTGTTTCGATTAAGATAACAGAGGTGGTTGAATGAATATGACACAGTAGTAAGTTATATTTCACCGTTTATTCCACAACTTATAACGAGGATAGTTACACTGGTGCGTATGTACGAGATGATTGAGTGACTGATCTGCGGGTGTGTATACCCGCTCGAAGGATGTTGACCGTTCGAAGGATGTAAAATCAGTACAGTACTGGGAGACGATGATGTGTCGGAGGAAAGCTAAGGATGGGTGTGTCTGGCGCACGGGACCATCGGATTTGTTGGTGCCGATGTTATTTAGGAGAGTGAGGGAATAGGCTTCGTTTCTAATTGGTTAAACGAAGGGTCTTAACCGCCCTCGAGAGAAAGTGGTTAGTGGGAGGACAGTTGCAGCGTACGTGCGAAAAACCAACTTTCCTTAGTTAAGCCGTGGTAGACAATAGTCTCGAGAAATTCCTCGGAAACAGATGTTTGTTTGAAGGACCTTAGCAGGCAAGTGACTCAGGTTTATGACGGATGCTTAAGGCTATTGAGGGTACGCCGTACGGAAGAGCGGACATCTGGTGTCCGTCTGGCCCGCGGTGTGTGACCTGGGCCAGGCAGAGAGTCTCCCGGCGTAACAATTGCGAACTAACTACCTTTAAATATTATAAATATTCAATGGTATATATAAATCCAACTATCTTAAAGTTTCATATTTTTATCTTGCATGAAATTCTTATAAAACAGGAAAATTAATTTTTCTCTGTCTCTCTCCCTCTCTTTGATATAAACGCCGCAGTTAAAAAATAAATATGTATGACCTCATGTATATTCATATGTATTTAAGCATCTTTCTTCGTAACTTTGAATGGTTTTCAATTTCATTTAAATTGTTGCATGGCAACGTGAGTTCTGTTGCAAAATTCATATACTTGTAGAAACGTCAGTCGTAAATCAAGCATAACAACAGTTTTACAGTATGTTGTAGAGATTACTTTGTTATTTAAACTTAGAGATCTTCCTGCTTACAGTAATTACAAAAAGTAACTGTACACCATCGTATTTAGAACGTCATTTATATATATACCAATTAATTAAGACTAAGTCTTAAGATAAGACTGATTAAAATATTAGCTTTCGTATCATTTGTAATACTTTCATACATGCTTATAAATAATTAATGCTATCAAAATGAAACGTAAAAACTGATTTAAAAAAAAGGAAGAGAGACGCTTCATTGGGAAATAAGGATACATACGTACAAGTACTTTTTGTAGCCACTGTGTGGCTTTCAAACTCAATTCCAGGGCAAAAAAGAAATTATTGAAAAACGGTTACCTAATATGTACATCATAGTGAAGCAATTATCAAAGGCGAATCCAACGAAGAAACGACACAAAGTGAACTGCCAGAAGCTACCCGTGAACGCAGTAGCCACCCCAGCGAGAAATCCCATTAAATTAGCTCCGAGCAAAGCTGGTATTCTTCCATATTGATCAGCAACCCATCCAAAAATTAATCCTCCGAAGATAGCGCCGATGAAGAAGATACTTTGAGCTATGGTTGGCAGTGCATCATACTGACAAACCCATCCCAGCTGCAACAGAAAACTACAGTCGAATGATTTACTTCTGATCACTATCAGCATCACGGGAATCTTATAGCAATTTCAACGCCTCGATTAAACGAATTTTCGATCAAAGTTTCAAAATTCCTAATGAAGCGCGCCTCTGTCCTTTTTCCTTTCCCTTTGAGGAAAAAAGAAGGAGAAGCTTAAGACCCTGAGCGTTCTCGCGTCCTTCTTCTGGATGCTTCCTACCCCTCGATGAATAATTCTCCTCCTGACGAGCGACGCAAAGTTCATGGAAATCCACTGGAGCAAAAAGTCTTGCAATTTATGTCGAACAAATCTGTGTGTTCGCGCTGTTGCTCGTTATAACGTTTTATTAAAGTTTCTTTTCAATCCGGTATTTTCATTTTCAGTTTCATTTTCAGATTGTATTTTATTTGGCAATGTAACGCTTGAATTTAGAATGTACTCTGTAATTTCACTACATGCACTAATTATTACTGCAATATGTACTAGTAATTCTGTTACGTACTATAATTTTCCTCTGTGGAAATCGACATTGTTAATTTTCCCACTTCTGAACTATCGATCTTTCCACAAACGTTTATTCGACCCTTTCCATCGTTCTTCTTTCTTTCCAAAAATTGTACACTACGCTTATTTTTTATCGAAATAGATCATGCAAATAATCGAATACGACATACACAGTATAAAGGGATTGATTGATAGGAACAGATAAAATATTCAAAAAGCAGGAAATTACAAGTCGAACATTTTCTGTCACCTCGGATGCCACAGACGCATAAGGGACGGTGGTATAATTAAATTCCCATCCTTGTTGGCAATCTTTCGTTGGCCACGATGGGTCCGGTACGTGGCTTCCATTTAGCAAAATTTCCGTGTAATTTACATCGTACATGCTGCATCTCGAGTAACCTTCGCGGTTGACTGGTATCGCCAGCGACAGCCTGAAACGAAGGAGAAGATAACGTAGATTGGTTCACGGTCTTCGATGCCGATGGACGTTCCGACAAGCGAGTAATTAACTTTCTATTTGAAACTCGACAAAAAATATTGGGAATCTCGAGTATTTATTGAGCTAATAATATTGATTGTTAGTCGAGTCTGATAAAACGTATTTTATTGGAATTTCATTTAAAGCGAAGAAAGTTATTTTCAATTGTAGCTGGATGTACGTTAATTGCTGTTTTCCTGTCTTTACAAATTACTCATTCCTTTGTTTCATCAGCCTTTTCGATTATTATTGTCTCGTATTATTATTGTCGAGTATTGTCTCGTGGTTATTATCTCAACGCTTTTATCGTGTCAATTTATTGCGTTGTGTTCATACGGGTTTGTAGAATATATAATAAACAATGCAATGAGAAATGAAAATGAGAAAATTTTGAAGAATTATTAAATTAGGTAAATTGAAGGGAAAGAAGTTCTGTGAAGGAACTGGATTGGATCTAAACAGATAATAAAGAAAGATGATCCAAGATTTGCGACCTCCGACGTATGTTGAAAACACTTACTCATTAATAACGAATGTCATTAAGATAATTCAGTGACGGTAATTGCGTCTGTTATTCTGATGAATGTTACATAACGAGATAGGAAGTCGATGTCATGATGACTGGCGCTGTCTGAATCAAATCAACCCTATTCACAACCAGATAATACCGTCAAACGATGTTTACATTATTATAATATGAAATCCAATTTGAAGGCTTCGTGAATTTCTATTATCCTTCAATGAAATTATGAAATAATGGCGCAATTTAATGATAAAGATTATTATTATTTCATTAGGCTTGCTGTATAATTTGCTAGATTGTCTTCAACCAGATAAATATATCAATAATTTTGGCAATGGCTATCATCACATACTTTATCGAAAGAGAGAACATTGGTTCTCTTTGATTTTCGATCGTTGAATCGTCGAAAGAAAACTTCGCGGCTCAGAGAAAGTTCTCCTACAAACACGTACATAGCATAAAAATCGGTAACACGCGGAAGTTCTACAGGAAAAAAATCAAAAAGACTTGCTGAGCAAGGCAAGAACTTTCCAATAGAAGGTGAGCATAATAATAAATAACACTTGCACGGATGCTTGCGGAGGAGTCGTTGACTATATTAAACTAATACTAATTATGAAACAATGTAACAGTAACGGTACTAGTCGTAATTAACATACTATCGTTAACATTATCGTGATATCGAAATTTCTTCCCACAAGATCACCGATTAATTGCATCGATTTGCGAAATTCTTAGTGTTCGATGATTATCATAGTCGAGGAAAGGTATTTACAAGATATTAACATCCGCATCTAATCGCATCTCGTAGCATCGCGACTTATCACGCGTATCGCCTAACCTTTACATGAATATTGAACGAACGAACACTTCGAACGCATTATGCAAGTGTACGTTACGTTTTTCATTCGCCGGTAAAAGCTTTCAAAAACGAGTTAATGAGCGAATGATACGTGGCATGCGCGAAAGAAACGAATGCTTGCCCATAGAATAGCTGAAAATGATTCGAAAAGTATACTAGCAAAATAACAATAGATTCAGATGATAACTGACCAGTCGACCAGGATTAGTCACAGCCTTTTAACAATTCTATCGATTTTTTGCTACTATTATACTTATTTACTCCAAAGCTAAGATCCTATCTAGGCTAAACTAAACGTTAACTATGACTCACAGTTGGAAAATGCACTTATCTTATACGTAATCATTTATCAATTACTGAGTTCGTTAAGTTCTATTTTTGTTTGCTGAAAGGAAAAAATCTTCCATTAATTAATCATCGCTATATCGTTGTTTGCTATTGTCTTTCGTCTGATCGATAATCATTTACCCATTCCATCGTTGTAGAACTCTTCATTTCTGGTTCCTATAATCTGGTATTTAATATCATCGAATTTATTTTGAAGCACGTGCACGTGCCAAAAAATTAGGTCACGGAAGTTTTATGCATTTCTGTGAAATCTGAAAGGGCAAAATTGCAAAGTACACGTGTGACACGTGGAAATATATAAAACATCGGAAAGTAGCACGCTTTGTAACGTTTAATCGAGGTAAAACAATTTTTTATCCAGCTTCTAGTTTTTTCTTTCGCTTCCTTTATATTCTGAAAAATATGCGTAAAAATCCGCAGGCTACGTATTATGACGTAAACGGAATGGAACGAATCAATAATAGAATAAATTAAATAATATTAATATTAAAATATTAAATAATATTAATATTAAAATATTAAATAATATTAATATTAATATAAAAATTATAATAATAATAATCGATAATAAAAGAAATTAAGGACAATGGAACACATATTCGATTTATACTAAATATCCGCGGCTGTCCTGATATTTATTGCCAGTCGCGTACATACGTTCAAGTTATAATTTCTAATACCATTAGAAAGTTAGGAGAATTTTAATCGAGAACGAGCTCTATACCCTTTGAACGTAATTTGTTCGTCACTTAATCGCTGCACGCGGTAAACACTAACGAGCAGCTCTTAAACAAAAGTATTTGCACGTTATGGTCAACAACGGGGTGACTAGTTATTAGCGCGTTCTCCTGTTTCATTGAAATTTTAATTGCATCAACGTAGTACGTTCTATGGTCGACGTCTTAACATAATTGTACGGATCGAATGTCTTTACGTAAAACTGTCCCGTGCATGTTGACGATTCGCGGCCAATCAACGATATCAGGCCGAATGTTACGTGCTCGACGCTATTTTTTCGCCTTCACGCTCTCATTGTTTGCGCGAAGGTTCAACGCGTTCGCGCGGCGTACGCGATAATACGCGCTCCGGGAATTTTATCCAAGGAGCATTGTGCGAGCGCAACACGTTGCGACACCACATCCTTTGCCTCTCTCGAAACGTCTTAATAACGAATTATGGTGCAATCGAACCATGCGCGTATAGCAAAAAGCAATCGTTTCTAGGCGTTCACTTTCAACACCGCGAAGGTTAATTTGGCAACTACATATATATCCATGTATTGTGTTTCTAACGATTGCCAAATACTATTTTCATGCATATAGTGATGCCATCCTTTTGTTACGAAGGATTAGCATCAGAGAAATTTTCGGCTTATTACGCATATTGAAAATGTAACGTAAGATTCATCTTTTTTTTCAGCAAATATGCAGAGATACGCACAGGTGCGTTTGAGTATTAGAGCACCTACTGGTTACATTTATTGGAACGCTCTAGCGGATTTTACGCTGTAAAACATACGACGTGAATGAAAGTTCGGATTTATAATAAAATAAGCAGAAGATACAATCGGAAAAAGGATCTCAGCAAGACGATAGTATTAGGACAGCGTTAGGAAACGGTAGGCCAAGAAAAGCCGGTCGAAAGATGATTCGTAGAACTAAAGGAAAGTGTTGAGATATTGATCCGTTTCATAGCGCCGATGCGAGCGAAAAGCGAACTAAAAATTGCGCGTTTAAGCACTAAAATGTCTATATACTATCACGAAACTACGAAATATTACTAATCTTCTATTTACAACGAAGCTCGTAAGTCTCGTGACCAATTTACACGAAAAAAGATCGAGTTAGAGACACGATAACGCGTTAATGAAACTTCTAATCTCTAAATCTCTAGAGAGAAATCCTTAAAAGCTGTAGATCCTTAATAAACAATTTACCGATTACGACGATAAGTCCCCTGATGCTCGTAACCAATTTTTCACAGAAAACGGATCACCAAAGTTGCAAGACTTTCGAGTTGGAGGGAATGACGCGTTAACGAGAGCGTCGCGACGTATAATGTTTACAAAGTTTGCGTGGAAATTAACACGATCAGGAATAAGCTGGATCGTTGTCACCGTTTACGATCGTGTTTCCGAGATGAAAGAAACAGCTACTATTATGCAATCGATCGTTTCGAACTAGTAAACGGCGTAGCGAAATAAAACTCGGTGTAAGTCTTAACATACGTTCACTAGCAGGAACGTGTTTTATTGAAACTTTTACGACTCGCTACCGGCTGCCCCAGCCGTTGCATTATTTGAATAACATCGAAGGTTGTTGACCTAGCAACCGAACGAAGGTGCGATCCAATTGGAGGTGGATGTAATTACACCTTGAAATACCTTTCGTCATCGAGCATTTCCAATTCCCCGCCGAGTGTCCTCCATTTTTGCGCTTAGTCTTTACGCTCGATATCGTCGCGATTTGCAAGCACTCGCTAGCAACAGAATGTGCGATCGTCGTCGCGCGTCGCCGTTTCGACAGAATTAACGTCGTTGGAATCTCACAACGATTGAGAAACCGCATATTTACTTCGCGCGAAAACCACGATGAACGAGTTATGTCTCGTTCGGGCTAATTTCTTTGAAGTAGTCAATGTGTCGATTTTTAATTTATGCTTCAAATATGTAATATCGGAAAATAAGGATAGAAATTTTTTTCCGATTACTTACAATTTATTAATATTAAATTGAATATACAAATATAAATTGGACAGAGAACGATATTTATTTAACGGAAACTAAATGCAATACTCGTATCTATATCAAATAACTTTGCAGTTATTTGATCACTCTCGTCACAACGAATCTAACACACACACTCTCTCTCTCTAACAACTCTATCAATTCTCACGACTCTACTCTTCGACGACTCAATTAGCTCTGATCTTCGCCAATACACTCCTGCTCGGTCGTGCTCGCTCTTGCTCTCGTCCTCTCACACACACACACACACGCACACTTTTCGGCTCACATACTCTGGCCTCTCGATTGCCACTCCTTGAAATGTGGAACCGTACTTCTGTTTTGACGCTGCTTATCTTTTCTCGCGTCACTGTTACTAGGCGCTCTTGGATGAAAACAAACCACGAAAGACGACGTACACGGTGTTTTCTAATTTCAGCCGATCTCCAATCAAAGCTATTCTACGATATTACAAATATTAAGAATCGAAGATCCAGTGTGAAGAATTTGAAGGGTTGACTCTGAGATTTGAGAGTAATTTCAGAGAATAGAAGCTTAATTCCTGCGATTACATCCTTCACATACTTCCCCTTTTCGGACCTTGACACTACGCAAGTCTCTTTCGGTCGTGCCGTACACCTCGCTGCAATATGTCCAAATCCGCTGCACTCGGAACACCTAACACCTTCTCCCCTCTCCGGACACTTAACACTTAGATGATCCTCACTACCGCAAATGAAGCATCTTCTTTTCTTCATTGCATCTACAGATTGACTGGGCTTCCCGTTCTTCTGGGTTTTAGCCGGCTTCACAATCGACTTTGCTCTGCGACTCTTCTGCTCTTCGTACATCACTAACCTCTTCCTCAACTCTTTGACGTAGCACCGTACAATATAGCCTTATTGTTCTCGTCGTCTATTATTCCATCCACTATGTATTCCACCTTTGCTTCCTCCTCTATGTCCACATGGCTGGCTATTTCGAGCATGCGGTACATGTAAGCCAAACATGCTTCATCACTCTCCTTTTTTGTTTCTTCAAGTTTCTGATGTACTTGCCTACTGTTGACTTTCCTCGAAAATTCTTTCACTAGCCCCCTCTTCAACTCATGCCAAGTCCTGGCATAACACTCGAAGCTCGCAAATATTTTCGCTGGTCCCTTCAGCAGCTTCCTGGCGTAGACTGCCTTCTGCCCATCCGACCACATGCACGTATCAGCGACTTCCTCGAACGACTCGAACCATCGTTCGACATTTTCACCTTTGTCGCCACTAAACCACTCTAATGCATCTTCGACGTCTCTAAAACTCAGTGTCGAACCAACACATGCCCTTCGACAATATTCATCACGGTCCTGATACACCTGTGGCGGATCGGTATCAACAGGACGCCGACAGGTCGAGGCATCAACGCGGCGCAACACCTCCCGGGCGATCCGCGGGTACCAACCGCCAACACTAGAGGGCTACGACGACAACGAGTCTATCTGTCTAACTCGCTAGCGGTCGAATATATAAGCGATTGATACAAATACCGCACTTAGCGAGACTCCCTCTACGTCCAAGGCAGGGACTACCGGGCATAGCCTTACTGACGAGTCCACCGGTAGTCCCGGGACGAAACGCAAACACTCACACTCTCTTTTCATTCGCCTCACACCCTTCGCGTATCTCTCTTGTATCCTCTTGCGTTTTTCTTGTCATCTTCATCCTCACTTTCGTCGTCGCTTTCTTCTTCCGACGATATGTCGTTACCATCCATGGTCGCTTGTAGCCGTGCGCGTAATTCTACTTTTCTGCCCGTCGTTTTTAAACCCAAACTAGCGAGGCGCTCCTTCAACTCCTTCGTATTCATTTTCTCAACATCTTCATCTTCGTTACAATCACGCTCAGCTCTCTGTACGTTTCCTAAATCTCGTTGACCGGTTAGCTCTTCACCGCCCGTCGATCCCTTAGGATACGATTGTCCAGCCCTACACGCCCGATTCAGCCTTGCAATCAGCACTGACCTCGCACCCGATATAGGGAGGTTCATTCGCGCGAGCTTACTCCTCAGCTCCTCCAGCGTCGAACCCTCTTCACCCGACAATCGTTCGCCCCCAACGTTTGCCATTTTTCACACTACACAAACTTAAACAGTCAACAATATCGTCTTTTACCGCACCGCGTACCGGTAAATTCACAACTAGCTCGAATAGCTCTGTTAAACCGTTTCGTTTTCTGTCTTGTCCAATCCCGGACGAGCCCCCAAAAATATGTAATATCGTGATATAATGTATTTACAAGGAGTGGACAATAGAGATGTTAATCAGACAGAAAAAGACGATTGTTGTTCAACCTGAACTATTCACGCCAAACGTACAGAAAACAGCGCAACTAAATAACTAGATAGCGACTCGACTTTTACCAAAACGCAATCAACACTCTCTCGGCAACGCCACTCGCAAACTCTGTCTCCGCTCAACTCGCACTCGGCTCCTCGACTCACACTCTGTTTCTCGACTCACACTCTGGCCGTTGTCGCATTCTATTGCCTTTTTCCTAGGCCCGCCGCACACGTGTTCTGCAGACGCTCGTAGCCAGGGTCACGTAGGTCTTTTCCACGAAACTATGCACTTAAAAAGACCGATGACACATTGATGGGCCCGACGGCGCCTCGGCTCTCGCGGCATTGTTCATAGTTCGCCCGATATCTCTTAGGCCTTTGTTCCACGATACTACATATATATATACTGGTGTACTGGTCATCTTTTTTCCACACGTTTTTAGCTTTTTAGCTGTTTGTGTATGGGCGCCTAATCAGCCAATCAGAAATAGCCGGTATTCTATGAATCCTTTTCTTCAATGCTCGAAGAGCTGGATATTTATCCAAAGCTGATGCCCCAAACATATACTCGAAATTTTCAAGGGCCGCTGCAAACACGAAGTCCGCCCATGTCGTCTGAAAAAGGGTTTGTATACATTTATTTTGTACCTCCTCTATTAAACAATTTTTTTAATTTACCTTGAAAAATGTGAAAAATCGAACTCTTAACTAAAGATCACTAGCTTTTTAGGAAGAATTTGGATTTTTATTTTATTGTCAGAATTTAATGGATAATTTTAGAAACTTCAACCTTTGGAGGTATTTGTTAATTAAAAATGACAAAACTGGTATTATGTAAAAAAGAGTAATGTGTATCCTGAATCAATGTCGAATGGAAATTAGACAGTTCTATAAAAATAATCCTTCTCACGATTCCACAACTTCATAGCTTAATTAAATACAATTCTTCGGCGATATAATTACAAATACATTTACAGGAATTGTGTAATATGATAAATATCTCGTTAAAGAAATTGAAATCGTAAATTCCGCGGATAACCAGCGTTTATCATATAGAGACAGGGATTTGCAAAGAATAAAAGTTGTAGAACGTTGAAAGGCGTTGAGAGAAACGTGATGTTATCCCGTTATTCGTTAACGCAACGCAGTTAAAAAAATCCCGTAGGAAGATTACGATAATAGATAACCTGAGTCGAGTGTTTGTCGGGGGATCTAAAAGATTCTTTCGAGTTGAGCGTCTGAGATTGCAGAGAAGAAAATTTGGAAGCCATCGAATTCGTGATGTCGATAGAAATCTTCAGTTGGAATCGTTGTATCATAACGTAGTCTGCTTATTGTCGATAAGACTTTACTAAACTAAAAGTGACTACTAAAGGTTTCTATCCTCTAAATTCTATCTACGATTCTATAATCTAAAAACTGACTTTTGCAAACAAACTGTAACATTCGCTTAACGGAAAGACATACGTATCTTGTTTGTACTCGTCTTTTCACAATGAATTCTTGAACGTCTGTCTCTGTGGTGAGACAAATGCAAAGTCATCTCATCAGTTACTCACCTTGCTTCAAATCTCCAAGAGCATCGACGAGCACGTCGCATATCATCGCATCCCATTCGTTCCTTCCCATTAGATCGTACTTCTTCGCCAAGTATCGCGCCACAGCGTTACTCTGCGCTACCGGTTTCCCGTCTATCTCCAGCACAGGCAGCATTTTATAAGGCATTGCTAAGAACAAACATGGCTCATATGAACACTGTGTAGAGGGAAACGATCGATAGGAAATCACAACACAGCTTCCGAGGCCGTTGCGTTCTTGTGAATAGATGAATCGAAATCATTTCGGTTTTAATCAACATGGCCTAGTAAAGAAATACAGAAATGTCTTCTTTCTCCTTTTTTTTCTTTTCTTACGATTACGATGGACAGGGTATCGCGTGTTTTTGACTGTTGAGAAGAACCTAAAGTTTTTAAAATCAAGGATAAAAGATCGAGTATAAAATTTGTAATTCTCACGGAAAGGAACGAATCTGTCTGATGCGCTGTACTGAATGTACGAGGAACGATCAGTATCGTTTTGCGGGAAGACCTTATGCAATGATAGTGGACTTACAACTGCGAATAAAAAATTCACGTCGCATAATACCAGACACGGAAAAAATATTAGAAAATGTACACGGTTCTTGTAATGAAAATTGAAATGCAAGGAATATAAATCGAATGTCTCTTGCGAACGTAATTTTGTGTTTTACACCGACAGGATTGATTTACAGACTTACGTTGATTTTTGGTTTCTCTATCTGCAAGCGACATATAAGATTATATCGAAGACTATGCTGCGTAAAACTTTTATTATACTATTTACGATAGAAATGTCGCAACGGAAGATCGAATTTTATGTCTGCTTTGTTCTTTCGACTTTTTAGCTATGTTCTTGTTCATTTCCGAACCGATTTCAATTTTTTATCCTTTTTTTCCGACAAGTCCTAAAAATTTTTTAAATTAACGAGAAACGTAGAAGTATTTTTGTATTCCTATTTTAAGTCACCTATTTACGGTTTTCTCAAAATATTCGAAATGCTTCGATTCATTGAAAACAATAAAGATTGCAACACAAAAATTCGAGAATCGTAAATGAATTAAGTTGGTATTCGATAAACACGATATTACGGAAGCAAAACTTAATGAAAAGTTCGACTTTATTCCGTATGAAATTTTACTTTAAGTAAGTTTAGCCTGCACGTGAAACGAAAGTTTTATATACAGAAAAGTTTGAGTAAATGGTAGATACCTGAGAGTTGAACGATGAAAGTAAAAATCGATTCTTCACGCTTACAATCCTTGTATTCAGGCCAGAGTTCTTCGGGGATCCTCTCGTCGGTATACTCGATGCCAGTATATGCAAATATGTACCGTATATGTTCGGCATGACCACGGGCATTGAAGTAGATTAGTTTGTAGGTAGGTTCGTCGCTCATTTTCCTTGCTCTGTCAACTTATCGAGAAAAATGATACAATTAACTCGTGTAATTAACAGACTGTGTGCGTGTTTGTGTGTATAGAGAACAATTTATTTATAGATGGAATAATTCGTATAATACGCAAAATAAATCATTTAGAAGGCTGGAATATGTGTTTTTGAAACAATTAATTATGTCGAAAAATATTTCAAACGAGATATAATTATGAAAAAAATAATAATTAAATGTATGTAAATGTATGTAATAATAGTTAAATGTATGTAAATGTAATAATTAAATGTAATTAGTTGTGAAAAAAATAATAATAAAAAATAAATAAATGTAAAAAAAGAATTAAATGTAATTAATTTCTTTTTACGCACGCGATATTATTGGCGATATATGAAGGTCAACTTTATTTTTTTAAATAGATATATTTATACATATATTTATAGATATAAATACATATATTATATAGATATAATAGTATATATAATATATATAATAATATATATGTCGAGTCTGAATCTCCGAGTCCGAGCTCGAGGCGCCCACCCGGGGAGGGCTCGCGGGAGGTAGCGGTTCTGCGTTGAAGTTCTCCATCGTCCGGTCGCGCGTGGGGTACCTTTATTGTCGATAGTTACACTAGCGACGAGGGCCTCAGGCTTGATAACGAATCCGTGACCAACGGGAGGACAGGTTCCCTTGCTCTAACTCACACGTGCACCACTCCCTGCTCGTAAGGCACTCGACTTCCTTCACCGATCAGCTCTCTAGCAAGACTGCTCGTCATCCCAACGACGCCACCGAAACAAGACTCCGGTCGAGTGTCTCAGTACACACGATCCTCCGATCGACGTACGATTGCTATCGGTTTGGATACTTGCGATTGTTTCGTTATGGCTATATTAGGCTCTAGGTTGCAAGGTTAGGGTGTTGTCCTGAAGTTCCAGAGGGGCCCCGACGTCCTTTCGTCTCCGACTCGGCCATCCTGACACTTACACGTCCTCGTGTGTGGCCTGCTGGCTTAGACTACCCGTCGGGGCTTCCACCACGCAGGCATCGACCCGGCGCTCGTCCTCGGGGCAATGTTTTTCTTCTCGCCGCGATGGACAGCGAGACGCGATGTGTCCCGGCATGTGGCAGTGAAAGCACAACGCTTTTGATGGTGCAGCCGGTCGGCTTTCCTCCGGGCGTCGGGGGTCCTCCTTCGGTTACCACTTCGCCCTCTTGCGGCATTCGAATGTCGGATGTCCGTAAATACCGCAGTGGCCACACCTGGTCCAGGGGGCGGGTGACCTGCCTCGTTTGTTTCCGGAGCTCGCTAATGATCTCCACGGCGGGGGCGTTGGCCACTCCGTGTATAGGAAGGGCTTCATTTCTCTTTGGAATTGTTTCACCGACGTGATGTCACTCGTGAGCGCTAGTCGTTTAAAACGTTCATCGCGCGAGCCCAGCAGATGGAGGGCGGTGGCGGCGAGTACCTCTTCCCTGGTTGAATTTCGCCACTTCGACCCCAGGAGGGTGATGATACGATTTCCGTACGCTCCTGGTGTTTCGCCGTCCCGCGGTATTTCCTCGGCTACCTTGATTAGCGACGCGGCTGCTACTTCTTGGCCACCGAAGTGCGCGGCGAATTGTTCCTTAAAATCTGGCCAGGTGAGCTCGTCGCCGTTCATTATCTGCGTAAGCCAATACGCTGCCGGACCCTCTAGGGCACGGTTTAGGGCAGAATACAGTGCGCTGTTTTTCAGGCGGTGGTCCCTCATGAGCAGGCCGACGGCTGTACACAGGCGGCTGGATCTGCGTCCGCGGCTTCGGGGTTGAAGCACGGTAGCGATACCCAGGTTGCCCGGTGTCCTTTCTTCTTCTTCTTCTTCTTCTTCTTCCTCTTCTTCTTCCCTAGCGACCGCTTTAGTGCGCGCACGATACTCTTACGATCCCGTACCGACAACGTATGTTCGGATGCCACTTCTGATGTCGAGTCTGAATCCGAATCCGAGCTCGAGTCACATTCCGAGTCCGAGCTCGAGGCGCCCTCCCGGGCAGGGCTCGCGGGAGATTGCGATTCCGTGTTGGAGTTCTCCATCGTCCGGTCGCGGGTGGGGTACCTTTATTGTCGATAGTGACACTAGTGACGAGGGCCTCAGGCTTGATAACGAATCCGCGGCCAACGGGAGGACTATCATATAAAAAGCAACAGGATACACGAAATAATATAATTCTGACTAGGACAACATAAACGCAAGAAGTGTTGATATTGAAAAAAATATTTAATTTTGTATATAAATATTTTCATATTTAAAAAAGTTTCCGGAAGCAGGAAGATTTACAAACAAATAATATCATAAACCGAATGTTTCATGATCCTTTTCTAATTAGAGTGTGTGACAGCATGTGAGAACGTTTCTTAAAAATATGACTTATTGCAATTACTTAATCGCAATTATGAACGATTAAGACCTTCTCACAACGAGGCAATCTATCCAAAGTATAAAACTCGTTATACTTGATGAGAAAACAAATCTCTACTTAGGTTTCATTTCGTTTCATCGCGTTCATAAAAAGTGAATTTGTATGAACACATCGTGCAATTTAGTAATTAGGACCGTTGATCTCGCTGCAACATAGATGGATAGAAAAAAGCCATTTAAAATGATACAACGTCGGGAAGACAATTATGAAAATTATAAATGAAACACAAGATAAAATTGTTTAAGATTAATTCTTCTTTTTTTTTTTTTTTTAATCGCGAGTGTTTGCAAACGTAGTTTCAATCTGTTTACAATGATAGCAATGAGAGGAGGATGTCTATGAAAGTTATAAATGCGATATTGAATAACATTTCTGCGAGTGGGTTTGTTTTTCGTTACAAATGTTTTTTAAACGAATCTGCAATCTGTTGGAAACAACGGAACAGTATCGGGACGACTGATAGGGAAATAAGAAAGATCGCGTTTTATTTGAACAGACAAATCTTTGAAATCTATTCGAAAGTCTATTTGAAATGGTACGAGCTCGAAAAGAACGGTGAATACTATAGAAGAAGGATTAATTAAAATTCTTATTAATCTGTACGCTTTGTATATTAAATACCTTGATCGATGCCAAGATAACAAATTATTATACAAAACAGTGAAGTATCCACGTCTGACATTAATATTGAGTATTACCATTACTGTAATTTAATTTTTAACCGATCCTGAAAATTCCTTAGAACGTAAAAGGTATAAAATGTTACTGTGCATTTCAAGATTAAATGCACTGTAATTTAGAAACAGTTATGAAGCGGAAACAAATAATTTATTCAGAATAAGAATTCTACGTAATCATGTTAAAAAAAAAACGTACTTATAACGCGTTTAAACTCCAAATATGTAAAGACAATAAGGGAAAAAAATTAAACGAAGAATCGTAAATTCACACAAGATTTTATCCAAAAAAAAATTGGCCTGTACCAATATTTTTATTTGTCGTTACAAGTTACGAGGGTATTAAAAAATTGGCCACGAATGGACCAGAGATAAGAATTTATCAGACTTGCTCTCGTAAATTTCAAGACGTTGCATCGGATATTCTTGAAAATCTTTGGACAATGGCCTCGATATTTCGCAGCTTCTATCCTCGAAGCGGAAGAACTCGGCGTTAAAAGCGACAGAACTGGAGAAACCCGGTGACCGCGAGCCTTTCACGCTCTCGACAGATTTCTCATCCCTCGTAATCCTCCCGGTGTCACCCAATTTCCACCCTCGTATTGCGATTTGTTGCTTCCAACGAGGCGACACCTTGTCTTGTGATTTCCTTTTTCGTCGCGTGAAACACGACCGAACACTTGTTCAAACACACAATTCATATTTATCTAACTCGACAAAACGCCGTGTCATTGAAACAATAGCATTCTTTGGCTTTTATGTAAATTCCAATAAATTATGATAATGTTCGTGGAGACATTATTGCTACCTATTTTATCTGTCGTGATCCAAATTGATTTGTGGCTACGTATGTATATATATATATTTGTATTTTCTTTTGTTCTTTCTTTTTAATTTATGTGATCTGAGAATTACATTTCTGAGAGTTCGGTGAAATTCGATGCTTTATTTTTATCAGTAGAATCTTCCTTGTCATTGTCAGAACGTAGACGTTTACGCGTTTACGGAAAGTTTAAGGATACAAAAATACAGAAAAATGTAGAAAATATGCAAGAATATGTAAAATATCGAAAGTACAGTACTTCTAATAATACTTAGTAGCATGCTCACAAACAAATTTCTTTTGTATTTCTTGAAATTGCGTAAAGATTCGCGGTAATTATCGGATTTTTGTCCTCTTTTATCTGCTTTTTTTATTCGCAACTTATATGAGATATGAATTAATATTCAACGACGTGCGCTCTGTGCCACGAAATGAATTATCTCGCGTTAAGACTGCGGCAATTCTTACGTTTGATATTTCATTTAACGAACAGCCGCGCGTTCCTGAGTTTAAAAACCGCCACTCTGAACTTACGCTGAGAATAATATCAGGAAAAGCGAACGAGAGATGATTAGAAAGAAAATGCGAGGAGCAGTGAGGGGGATATTACTAGACTGCGCTTTTTTGTGCAAGTATAGCAGGATGTTTGGGAGTGTAAAATTTTAACGAATGCGTATAATATGAAAAAATATATGAAATATCCAAGGTATAGTTTTATTAAACTTACTTTTTATAATGCTTCGTAGGTAAAACAATTTTCTATCCAGATTCCACTTTCTCAATTATATTTTCAAAAATGCTCGATAAGGAGTACAATTTTCTACCCAGGTTGTACCTTTCTAATTATATCTTCCAAAATTCTTGATAGGTGAAACAATATTCCACCGACGATTTACTTTTTTAATTGTATCCCCAAAAATATGGACCTGCTTAACGTTTAGATATTATTATTCTTTCCGTTGTTACTTGATACGGCTAGCAATTAAATAGTGAGAATAAGAAGAATTGGAAGTGCCATTTTCGAAAAAGAATTTTGGTTTTAAATTGGAAATTAAATTTGGTTTGGACATATATGACACAATTTGTATGGACAATGAAGAGTACGAATCTACGAATTTCGAGGTAAAAGTATTGATATATGTATCGATATTTCTGGTCGTTACAATATCTCTAATCAATACAAAGTTCTAACTGAATGTTAGAATGTTAAACGTTAAAACGTTTAAAACGTTAAAATGTGTATCGAATCGTAATTCCAAAGATGTCAATTGATGTAATGTAATAATAAAGTATAAAGTATAATAAAGTATAAAGTATAATAAAGCATAAAGTATAATTTCGTCTGTGGTATAATCTTTCTATTCCATTTTGTTACGTCGCACCGCGAGCAATATGGCAACCAGATGTCACCGGATACTCGCAGCGTATCCTCCATAGTTTCAAGTGCCTTCCATAAATCTCATAGATTTCCTAGAAAAGGTCCTTCAAACCAAACAAACGCCTGTTTCCGAAGAATTTCTAAAGACTATTGTCTACCCCGACTGGACAAGGGAAAGTTAGTTTTTCTCACGTATGCTGCAACTTTCCTCCCACTAACCACTTTCTCTCGAGGGCGGTTAAGACCCTTCGTTAACCAATTAACAACAAAGCCACTTCCTTCACTCTCCTAACTAAAATCGTCACCAACAAATCCGATGGTCCCGTGCGCTAGACACACCCATCCTTAGCTTTCCTCCGAGACAGCACTGTCCTCCAAGACAGCTCTGATTTCACATCCTTCGAACGGTCAATATCCTTCCACCGTGTAGGACACACCCACAGATCAGTCACTCATTCATCTCGTACATATTCTCAACGCGAGAATTGATTGTAATTTCAACAAATAAATAAAAAAAAAATCTCGTACATACGCACCAGCGTAACTGCCTTCGTTATAAGTTGTTGGAATAAACGGTGAAATATAACTTACTATACTGTGTCATATTCATTTAACCACCTCTTATCTTAACCGAAACAGGGGAACGACTACTTCGCGGCGTCGATTCACCGAATCGTAGCGAGAATTTACGCCTCTCGCTACTGCGACTGCGTCTCTCCGCGAACGGTCGTAACACATTGATCGACAGAAGTACTAAACTCTAATAACATAAATTTATATATTTTCTATTTCCCAGCCACCAGTTTTATAGATTTTTCTATCTTCTGTACTACTTTTATCCCTTTTATTTTTTCTTACATGAGATTATTGTAAATTTAATATCATTTGTTCGCAATATTTGTCCTTGAATTTGAAATGTCGCGCTTCAATGTTGTGTGTTGTTCGACGTTTTATCGAACGATGTTTATCGAACTAGTTTATGAATACGTACATAATCATTAAAGAATCTATAAACCTTACTAGTTTGTTTTTACTAAGTTTTGTTACAGAAAACATGTTCTCATAAATTTTCAACTTTAATTTATGGAAATTTATTAACCTTAAACTATAAAATCATTCAATGAGTCTTTCCGGATGTTTTTATGTAGTCATAATTTCACATATCAGCACAGCTCCACCAATAGGATAAGAGTTACGTGGAAGCAACAGGGGGGAAGAAGAACATATAGATATCTAAAGGTTATTTTTGTCTCATTCAAGTTTCTGTTAACCGGCTTGGAAATTTCCTGTGCTTGTTTCGACTTTGAAGTATTAAAAAAAAAATTGTAAGTAAATAGTATATATATAGTATATATATCCCGAGTCAAAGTTTCTCTTTATAAATAATAAACCGTTTAAAAACTATATTTTGTATGTTTTTTCCTTATTCATAATTAAATAATAAATATGAAATACTTCTACAGAAAGCCGACATCCTTCAATTAACCGAACAGCAGATGATTTAAAAATTAGTAGTTGAAAGAAATAAATGTTATTACATGTTCATAATTGATCGACAAATTTAAATATACAATTAGAAAATGTTTCTTCTTTATTGATAACTAAATAATACAGATAAGATACAAGATGCTTGTACGAAAAGTCGGCGCGTCGTTCAATTAACGGAACAGCAGAGGATTTGAAAATTAGTAGTTGAAAGAAATAAATGTTATCATATGTTCATAATTGATCGATAAATTTAAGTATGCAATTAGAAAATGTTTCTTATGTTTGGAAGAATATATAATCACTGCTGAATGTTTTGTAGTTACGAAAGTTGTATACAAACATACATTGTACATACGACTAGTAATGGTACTAAATTACTGTTAGAGGGTCTTGGGTGTATAGAACCATATGGTTAAATTAATACTAGGGATAACGAATCGCGCGAATGTAATTAATATTTTGAAATGCGTTGTTTGCATTAATTGATAGTTTTCTTATAAACTTTTTTATAAACAATTTCATTGCTATAGAAAAAAGATAAATGCCGGTAATATGTCTATCCTACTTAAATAGAAAGTGCAATATTTTGTTATAATATTTGGCGCAAGTTTATACATTATTACATCGAAAAATAATATTCTTTTTATATCTAAGCTATATTAAAATATAAAGATACAAATAGCTATGCGAGTAGTTAGTAGTTGATGCTTTTTACTTAAATTGTCTTATACTTCATAATTTGTAATAATATAATTCTTGTCATCAATGATTCTTTGTTTTTACTTTGTATATATTATACTTCCAGGAAGATGCCGCTCTATAAATTGACTTACTTCCCAGTTACGGCATTGGCAGAACCAATCCGTTCTTCTTCAGCTATGCTAGTATTCCATTTGAAGATGAACGTATCAAAAAGGATGTCTGGCCAGAAATAAAGCCCTGTAAACTTAAAATTTAAAGAAGTTCTGTTTCTTAAATCTCATCTTTCCTAATTTAACTAAAGTAGCTAAATAAAGTAGAACACAATTATGCAGAGTATAACAGAGATTATTGTTTACTCTCCATTGCTCTATAAGATATGTGGGAGAACAATAGGTATTGTTAAGGAGACAATGCCCTTTGTTTGCTGATAAATTATCAATAAATTAAATTATATCTTTCCAAAACAGATAACAGGAAGCTAGATATTTAAGAAGCATCATAATCTGTTTGTTCGATAGAATCTTTGATTCTATTAGTTGTATGTTTTTAGTGACTCCTTATGGCCTGCTTCCTATGCTCGTAGCTGATAGAAGGAAGGTTGCTCAGTCTACAGCTATTTGCCGTTACTTAGCCAAACAATATGACTTAGCTGGAAAGACTGACTGGGCAAATCTTCATATTGATGTCACTGTTGATACTATTCATGATATTCGTCATAGTGAGTATTCAGTGCTGTTTTGCATAAATCTTATGAGAATCTTGATAACAGATAGTACATATCTGTTCAGGTATTTATTAGTTGAAATCCGATTTAATATTTGATTTAATCGAACGATACACGTATGTCAACAATACAAGACAAAGGATTAAAAAGGATTGTAATTCTATCTTCAGTATCATTTAAATTTCGCACAACACTGTATTCAAGTTAGTATAACATTAGCGAATAGTATTTAACTGAAAACAAATTTTCAGAAATTGCCGCCTTCCACTATGAGGAGGACGAGAAGGTCAAAGCTGCAAAACGCAAGGCTGCTGAAGAGACGCTGCCGTTCATTTTAGAACGTTTGGACCAGCAAGTGAAGGAAAATGACGGCTACTTCTACGATGGTACTCTCTCTTGGGCTGATTTAACATTCGTTGCTCTCCTCGTTATTTGAACTTTATGTACAAGTCTGATCTGATCGAGAATTACGAGAATCTGAAGCTGCTGGAGAAAAAGGTCCTCCTTCTGCCCAAGATCAAAAACTGGATTGAGAGACGCCCAGTTAGCGAATTCTAAACTTCACGATTGCTTATGGTTTTATAAGCGTTTAAAGATTGCGGTCTTAGTGTGTTGAGAGAATGAAGAACGAATCGTGTTGATGGAAGTTTGTATGGAATATACTGATTGCTTTTAACATTCATTAGTTCCAGTTATTACCGATATTTTTGTCATTTAGTTAGGGTTTTCCCTTTAGATTACGTTGTGATAGAGAACTATTATTTGTGTATTCCTACAGAAACATACGAACTATATAAACTGTTGACACGATGTTGTGCTTTTGTATTATAGAGATAATAATAAAACCATCAAACAATCATTAATTATGTTTTTTATTATATTAATTAAGAATTGAAGATTACCTCCTTGGTGATCTTGATAATATCGTATTTTACAAATGTTGAACAAAAAAAAATGTATGATTATTTTATTCAATACGTTATGAGGGTTGCTTTAAAAAAAATACGAGTTACATATTTCTTTGAAAAAAGCATGATTTTTATCGATACAATAATGTTCTTCTGTTATCGCTTTAAAGTTGAGTACTTCGTTGATTACACGAGAGAACTCGCCTACAGCAAACAAGATACGACCGTGTGTAAAGTAATTAATCTGTTTGCTCGTTGCTAGCTACACATAAGGCTTGCGTAAAAAAAAATATGCATTTCAGTTCAGGCGGAGAATTATGTAGGAAGTCATTTTGTCGATCAATAACTTAGTTAATAAAAGATCAAATTTTCATGTACATAAATGTAAGTAACGTTCAAGTATTAATCATTACATACAATTTTTGTATAATTCGATATCTTGGTCACTTACATCTTACAAATGATACATAGATAATATTTATGAGATACATTGGAGCTATCTTTTAGTTAACGCCATTTTTTCTTGTTTTCTCTGTACTTTTACTATTCTTCCAAAAATATCAAAGGATCGATGACTTCAAATTAAACTAGAATTGCTTCGGTATATTGTCAATCAATGGCTATTTGTATTCACATCTATATCAAAGGAAAACCGATTGCAAAATTAATTACCCTTGCAACTCCGCAATATGAAAATATGTGTAATCGACCTTGAAGATGACAAATCTCAATGTTTGAAGTAGTACAAAAAGATGATAATTTAATTTCGCTTTATCAAACTGTACAAAATTTGTATACACATACAGAAAAAAAATGGAGTTCAAACATTAATCAACATGAATTATCGGTTATTATTGTTGAGTAATTATTAGGATTAGAGTTTTGGAGTATCGATCGTATCGAGTTTTAACTATCGGTTTCCGCAATTTATTGTTTTTCTAAATTATGTCTAAATGGTATCAGTTTTTGAATATTTTATAGTTTACACTCCAACATACTGACGTAAGCTATCGAAAATAATTGTAAATTATGCAATATCATTTTTTTTATATTTCATAATCCAAATTTCAATCTATTTTTTGTATTTAACATCCCTTTTTTATTGTTCGTGTTCCGTCTTGTACGTACTTCAAAAAATCTTAATTTTTTTTGGATAAAATCTTGTGTGAATTTACGATTCTTCGTTTAATTTTTTTCCCTTATTGTCTTTACATATTTGGAGTTTAAACGCGTTATAAGTACGTTTTTTTTTAACATGATTACGTAGAATTCTTATTCTGAATAAATTATTTGTTTCCGCTTCATAACTGTTTCTAAATTACAGTGCATTTAATCTTGAAATGCACAGTAACATTTTATACCTTTTACGTTCTAAGGAATTTTCAGGATCGGTTAAAAATTAAATTACAGTAATGGTAATACTCAATATTAATGTCAGACGTGGATACTTCACTGTTTTGTATAATAATTTGTTATCTTGGCATCGATCAAGGTATTTAATATACAAAGCGTACAGATTAATAAGAATTTTAATTAATCCTTCTTCTATAGTATTCACCGTTCTTTTCGAGCTCGTACCATTTCAAATAGACTTTCGAATAGATTTCAAAGATTTGTCTGTTCAAATAAAACGCGATCTTTCTTATTTCCCTATCAGTCGTCCCGATACTGTTCCGTTGTTTCCAACAGATTGCAGATTCGTTTAAAAAACATTTGTAACGAAAAACAAACCCACTCGCAGAAATGTTATTCAATATCGCATTTATAACTTTCATAGACATCCTCCTCTCATTGCTATCATTGTAAACAGATTGAAACTACGTTTGCAAACACTCGCGATTAAAAAAAAAAAAAAAGAAGAATTAATCTTAAACAATTTTATCTTGTGTTTCATTTATAATTTTCATAATTGTCTTCCCGACGTTGTATCATTTTAAATGGCTTTTTTCTATCCATCTATGTTGCAGCGAGATCAACGGTCCTAATTACTAAATTGCACGATGTGTTCATACAAATTCACTTTTTATGAACGCGATGAAACGAAATGAAACCTAAGTAGAGATTTGTTTTCTCATCAAGTATAACGAGTTTTATACTTTGGATAGATTGCCTCGTTGTGAGAAGGTCTTAATCGTTCATAATTGCGATTAAGTAATTGCAATAAGTCATATTTTTAAGAAACGTTCTCACATGCTGTCACACACTCTAATTAGAAAAGGATCATGAAACATTCGGTTTATGATATTATTTGTTTGTAAATCTTCCTGCTTCCGGAAACTTTTTTAAATATGAAAATATTTATATACAAAATTAAATATTTTTTTCAATATCAACACTTCTTGCGTTTATGTTGTCCTAGTCAGAATTATATTATTTCGTGTATCCTGTTGCTTTTTATATGATAGTCCTCCCGTTGGCCGCGGATTCGTTATCAAGCCTGAGGCCCTCGTCACTAGTGTCACTATCGACAATAAAGGTACCCCACCCGCGACCGGACGATGGAGAACTCCAACACGGAATCGCAATCTCCCGCGAGCCCTGCCCGGGAGGGCGCCTCGAGCTCGGACTCGGAATGTGACTCGAGCTCGGATTCGGATTCAGACTCGACATCAGAAGTGGCATCCGAACATACGTTGTCGGTACGGGATCGTAAGAGTATCGTGCGCGCACTAAAGCGGTCGCTAGGGAAGAAGAAGAGGAAGAAGAAGAAGAAGAAGAAGAAGAAGAAAGGACACCGGGCAACCTGGGTATCGCTACCGTGCTTCAACCCCGAAGCCGCGGACGCAGATCCAGCCGCCTGTGTACAGCCGTCGGCCTGCTCATGAGGGACCACCGCCTGAAAAACAGCGCACTGTATTCTGCCCTAAACCGTGCCCTAGAGGGTCCGGCAGCGTATTGGCTTACGCAGATAATGAACGGCGACGAGCTCACCTGGCCAGATTTTAAGGAACAATTCGCCGCGCACTTCGGTGGCCAAGAAGTAGCAGCCGCGTCGCTAATCAAGGTAGCCGAGGAAATACCGCGGGACGGCGAAACACCAGGAGCGTACGGAAATCGTATCATCACCCTCCTGGGGTCGAAGTGGCGAAATTCAACCAGGGAAGAGGTACTCGCCGCCACCGCCCTCCATCTGCTGGGCTCGCGCGATGAACGTTTTAAACGACTAGCGCTCACGAGTGACATCACGTCGGTGAAACAATTCCAAAGAGAAATGAAGCCCTTCCTATACACGGAGTGGCCAACGCCCCCGCCGTGGAGATCATTAGCGAGCTCCGGAAACAAACGAGGCAGGTCACCCGCCCCCTGGACCAGGTGTGGCCACTGCGGTATTTACGGACATCCGACATTCGAATGCCGCAAGAGGGCGAAGTGGTAACCGAAGGAGGACCCCCGACGCCCGGAGGAAAGCCGACCGGCTGCACCATCAAAAGCGTTGTGCTTTCACTGCCACATGCCGGGACACATCGCGTCTCGCTGTCCATCGCGGCGAGAAGAAAAACATTGCCCCGAGGACGAGCGCCGGGTCGATGCCTGCGTGGTGGAAGCCCCGACGGGTAGTCTAAGCCAGCAGGCCACACACGAGGACGTGTAAGTGTCAGGATGGCCGAGTCGGAGACGAAAGGACGTCGGGGCCCCTCTGGAACTTCAGGACAACACCCTAACCTTGCAACCTAGAGCCTAATATAGCCATAACGAAACAATCGCAAGTATCCAAACCGATAGCAATCGTACGTCGATCGGAGGATCGTGTGTACTGAGACACTCGACCGGAGTCTTGTTTCGGTGGCGTCGTTGGGATGACGAGCAGTCTTGCTAGAGAGCTGATCGGTGAAGGAAGTCGAGTGCCTTACGAGCAGGGAGTGGTGCACGTGTGAGTTAGAGCAAGGGAACCTGTCCTCCCGTTGGTCACGGATTCGTTATCAAGCCTGAGGCCCTCGTCGCTAGTGTAACTATCGACAATAAAGGTACCCCACGCGCGACCGGACGATGGAGAACTTCAACGCAGAACCGCTACCTCCCGCGAGCCCTCCCCGGGTGGGCGCCTCGAGCTCGGACTCGGAGATTCAGACTCGACATATATATTATTATATATATTATATATACTATTATATCTATATAATATATGTATTTATATCTATAAATATATGTATAAATATATCTATTTAAAAAAATAAAGTTGACCTTCATATATCGCCAATAATATCGCGTGCGTAAAAAGAAACTAATTACATTTAATTCTTTTTTTACATTTATTTATTTTTTATTATTATTTTTTTCACAACTAATTACATTTAATTATTACATTTACATACATTTAACTATTATTACATACATTTACATACATTTAATTATTATTTTTTTCATAATTATATCTCGTTTGAAATATTTTTCGACATAATTAATTGTTTCAAAAACACATATTCCAGCCTTCTAAATGATTTATTTTGCGTATTATACGAATTATTCCATCTATAAATAAATTGTTCTCTATACACACAAACACGCACACAGTCTGTTAATTACACGAGTTAATTGTATCATTTTTCTCGATAAGTTGACAGAGCAAGGAAAATGAGCGACGAACCTACCTACAAACTAATCTACTTCAATGCCCGTGGTCATGCCGAACATATACGGTACATATTTGCATATACTGGCATCGAGTATACCGACGAGAGGATCCCCGAAGAACTCTGGCCTGAATACAAGGATTGTAAGCGTGAAGAATCGATTTTTACTTTCATCGTTCAACTCTCAGGTATCTACCATTTACTCAAACTTTTCTGTATATAAAACTTTCGTTTCACGTGCAGGCTAAACTTACTTAAAGTAAAATTTCATACGGAATAAAGTCGAACTTTTCATTAAGTTTTGCTTCCGTAATATCGTGTTTATCGAATACCAACTTAATTCATTTACGATTCTCGAATTTTTGTGTTGCAATCTTTATTGTTTTCAATGAATCGAAGCATTTCGAATATTTTGAGAAAACCGTAAATAGGTGACTTAAAATAGGAATACAAAAATACTTCTACGTTTCTCGTTAATTTAAAAAATTTTTAGAACTTGTCGGAAAAAAAGGATAAAAAATTGAAATCGGTTCGGAAATGAACAAGAACATAGCTAAAAAGTCGAAAGAACAAAGCAGACATAAAATTCGATCTTCCGTTGCGACATTTCTATCGTAAATAGTATAATAAAAGTTTTACGCAGCATAGTCTTCGATATAATCTTATATGTCGCTTGCAGATAGAGAAACCAAAAATCAACGTAAGTCTGTAAATCAATCCTGTCGGTGTAAAACACAAAATTACGTTCGCAAGAGACATTCGATTTATATTCCTTGCATTTCAATTTTCATTACAAGAACCGTGTACATTTTCTAATATTTTTTCCGTGTCTGGTATTATGCGACGTGAATTTTTTATTCGCAGTTGTAAGTCCACTATCATTGCATAAGGTCTTCCCGCAAAACGATACTGATCGTTCCTCGTACATTCAGTACAGCGCATCAGACAGATTCGTTCCTTTCCGTGAGAATTACAAATTTTATACTCGATCTTTTATCCTTGATTTTAAAAACTTTAGGTTCTTCTCAACAGTCAAAAACACGCGATACCCTGTCCATCGTAATCGTAAGAAAAGAAAAAAAAGGAGAAAGAAGACATTTCTGTATTTCTTTACTAGGCCATGTTGATTAAAACCGAAATGATTTCGATTCATCTATTCACAAGAACGCAACGGCCTCGGAAGCTGTGTTGTGATTTCCTATCGATCGTTTCCCTCTACACAGTGTTCATATGAGCCATGTTTGTTCTTAGCAATGCCTTATAAAATGCTGCCTGTGCTGGAGATAGACGGGAAACCGGTAGCGCAGAGTAACGCTGTGGCGCGATACTTGGCGAAGAAGTACGATCTAATGGGAAGGAACGAATGGGATGCGATGATATGCGACGTGCTCGTCGATGCTCTTGGAGATTTGAAGCAAGGTGAGTAACTGATGAGATGACTTTGCATTTGTCTCACCACAGAGACAGACGTTCAAGAATTCATTGTGAAAAGACGAGTACAAACAAGATACGTATGTCTTTCCGTTAAGCGAATGTTACAGTTTGTTTGCAAAAGTCAGTTTTTAGATTATAGAATCGTAGATAGAATTTAGAGGATAGAAACTTTTAGTAGTCACTTTTAGTTTAGTAAAGTCTTATCGACAATAAGCAGACTACGTTATGATACAACGATTCCAACTGAAGATTTCTATCGACATCACGAATTCGATGGCTTCCAAATTTTCTTCTCTGCAATCTCAGACGCTCAACTCGAAAGAATCTTTTAGATCCCCCGACAAACACTCGACTCAGGTTATCTATTATCGTAATCTTCCTACGGGATTTTTTTAACTGCGTTGCGTTAACGAATAACGGGATAACATCACGTTTCTCTCAACGCCTTTCAACGTTCTACAACTTTTATTCTTTGCAAATCCCTGTCTCTATATGATAAACGCTGGTTATCCGCGGAATTTACGATTTCAATTTCTTTAACGAGATATTTATCATATTACACAATTCCTGTAAATGTATTTGTAATTATATCGCCGAAGAATTGTATTTAATTAAGCTATGAAGTTGTGGAATCGTGAGAAGGATTATTTTTATAGAACTGTCTAATTTCCATTCGACATTGATTCAGGATACACATTACTCTTTTTTACATAATACCAGTTTTGTCATTTTTAATTAACAAATACCTCCAAAGGTTGAAGTTTCTAAAATTATCCATTAAATTCTGACAATAAAATAAAAATCCAAATTCTTCCTAAAAAGCTAGTGATCTTTAGTTAAGAGTTCGATTTTTCACATTTTTCAAGGTAAATTAAAAAAATTGTTTAATAGAGGAGGTACAAAATAAATGTATACAAACCCTTTTTCAGACGACATGGGCGGACTTCGTGTTTGCAGCGGCCCTTGAAAATTTCGAGTATATGTTTGGGGCATCAGCTTTGGATAAATATCCAGCTCTTCGAGCATTGAAGAAAAGAATTCATAGAATACCGGCTATTTCTGATTGGCTGATTAGGCGCCCATACACAAACAGCTAAAAAGCTAAAAACGTGTGGAAAAAAGATGACCAGTACACCAGTATATATATATGTAGTATCGTGGAACAAAGGCCTAAGAGATATCGGGTGAACTATAAACAATGTCGCGAGAAAGTCGAAGCACCGACAGGCCCAACGATGTATCGTCGGTCTTTCGGTCGAATAGGTTACGCAAAAAAAGGCCTACGTGACTTTGACTACGAGCGGTTGCGGAGCACGTGCGTGGTGGGGCTAAGAAAAAGACAAAGGAACGAGAGTCATTCGAAAAACAGAGTGTGATTAAAAAAGCGGAGTGCGAGTTGAGCGAGGACAGAGTTTTGCGAGTGGCGTTGCCGAGAGAGTGTTGATTGCGTTTTAGTAAAAGTCGAGTCGCTATCTAGTTATTTAGTTGCGCTGTTTTCTGTACGTTTGGCGTGAATAGTTCAGGTTGAACAACAATCGTCTTTTTCTGTCCGATTAACATCTCTATTGTCCATTCTTTGTAAATATACTATATCACGATATTACATATATGTACGCTGGCATCGCTATGTTGGTAAATGTTCGATGTTATACGTGTCGTAAAATGTAACAGTTCTATTTAAAAAAAAAAATTTCGTGTCTATGAGTACGTTAAAAGTTTAACTATAAAAAGTCTCATCTGAGCTGTGCTCCTTTATGGAAGGTATTATTGTGTTTGAAAGAATACAATATATAATAAATGTATGTATGTTGTATAATAAATGTATGTAATATCGTGATGTAATATGTTTACAAAGAGTGGACAATAGAGATGTTAATCAGACAGAAAAGACGATTATGGCTTAACTTGAACTATTCATACCAAACGTACAGAACACAGCGCAATCCACACTCTCTCGGCAACGCCACTCGCAACCTGCGTCTCCGCTCGACTCGCACTCGGCTCCTCCGCTCGCACTCTGTTTCTCAACTCGCACTCTGTTTCTCGACTGACTGGTGTCGCATTCTATTGTCCTTTTCCTAGGCCCACCGCACACGTGTTCCGCAGACGCTCGTGGCCAGGGTCACGTAGGTCTTTTCCACGAAACTATGCACTTGAAAAGACCGATGACACATTGATGGGCCCGACGGCGCCTCGGCTCTCGCGACACTGTTCATAGTTCGTCCGATATTGCCCAGGCCTTTCGTCCACGATACTACATGTATGTTCTTTCGAAAAAAGTTCGAAAATTTTCTTTCTTTTATCCGTACTTAACTTTTTAATAAAATGCACGATTAATTCTTGTGTCTCGTTTAAACAGGTTTTGGTCTATCGTTATTTCGAATTATTTAAACATCGTGTGAATTTACTATTTAATTCTACAATATCATTTACTATATAATTTTACAATATCATTTACTATATAATTTTACAATTATAATTTTACAATATCAATAATTTACAATAAGTGAGGGAAAAATCATTGAATGTTATATCTAGATGTCTATATACTATTTTAAACAATACTTAACTCGAGATACTCGTTTCGTCTCTTCATGATACTTACTGGCAATACCGAGTACAAATATGATGTTCTTTGAAAATAAAAAATGGATTTGAAAACGTTAATGCACGTTTTTTTTTTTTATTTATTTGTTGAAATTACAATCAATTCTCGCGTTGAGAATTTTCAGTAATTTTTCTGGCGTGGCGCAGTGACATGGCTGTTTATTTACAATAAGTTAATACCTATTATAGATAGGTGTAATTTATAAGTATTATAAGTAAGTGCATATGCTTAATTTGGATAATTAAATGAATCTAACGTTTAGGTCTAGCGGGTAGTGCCTCTTCAGCCTGCGAATCTGGTCCGTCGTATCGAGTAATCCAGTGATTAGGGGGTTTCGGTGTTTGTTGACTCTTTTGCTATATCTGTCGCTATATTTTGCTATTTCCTCTTTGACTGTAGGTATCTTGAGGTCGCGATGGATGGTTTCGTTGGTTACATACCAAGGTGCGTCAATTAGGGATCTTAGCGTTTTCGATTGAAAGCGTTGGAGTATTTCAATGTTGGAGTTACTTGCTGTTCCCCATAGTTGGATTCCGTAGGTCCAGATAGGTTTTATTACGGTCTTGTAGAGGGTAATTTTATTCTGTATGTTTAGTTTGGAGCGTCGGCCCGTGAGCCAATAGAGTTTTTTTAGTTTGTCCTTTAGTTGCTTCGTTTTATCTGAGATGTGTGTCTTCCACGTTAGTCTCCTGTCCAGGGTCATGCCCAGGTATCGGACTGTGTCCCTGCTAGGAACTGTTGCATTGTTGATGGTGACCTGGGGGCAGGTTTGTTTTCGGAGCGTGAAGGTTACATGTGAGGATTTCTTTTCGTTGACTTTGAAGCCCCATTTGTGAAACCACTTTTCCATGGAGTCGAGACTTCGCCGGAGAGTGGATGAGGCTATTACCGGGTCTGCGTGGGTAGCTAATAGCGCTGTGTCGTCTGCAAATGTCGCTATTGTTATATCGTTGGATATAGGTAGGTCGGCAGTGTAGATGGAGTACAGTAGGGGTCCGAGGACACTACCTTGGGGTATGCCGGCTTCTATTGGGAATGTTGCGGAAGTGGCGTCTAGGCATTTAACCATGAATTGTCTATTGGTTAGGTAAGATTTTAGGATGGAGTAGTAGGGGTGAGGTAGGATCTTTTTAAGCTTGTATAGTAGCCCTTCATGCCATACTTTGTCGAATGCCTGTTGGATGTCTAGGAAAACCGCTGAGCAATATTTTTTCTTTTCGAGTGTTTGGCTGATCGTATGAGTTAAGCGGTGGATTTGCTCTACTGTAGAATGATGTTTTCGGAAGAAGAATTGGTGATCTGGGAGTGTTTTCAAGTTCTCTAGGATTGGAAGGAGTCGGTTCGTGAGCATCTTCTCGAATAGTTTGGACAGGGTAGGTAAAAGACTGATTGGGCGATAGGAGCTGGTTTCGTATATCGGTTTACCGGGTTTAGGGATGAGGGTAATCAATGAGATTTTCCAGGCCTTAGGATAGTGTTCCAGGCGAAGGATAGCATTAAAAATCGATGTGATGAGTGCTATCCCTTTTGTGGGAAGTTCCTTGATTGCTTTATTGCCTATTAGGTCGTGTCCTGCTGCTTTCTTGGGGTTTAGGCGACTGATTGTTTCTATAGTCTCTGCAGAGGAGAAGGGTTCGATAGGAGGGGACATTTGGAAGGGGGTGTGCAGGTATTCAGTAACGTCCGCGGCGGCTTTGGGGGAATGGGGTTTGAATACTTTTGACAAGTGTTTAGCAAACAGGTCGGCTTTTTCTATAGGGCTTCGTGCCCATCCACCTTGCGGACGGCGGATAGGTGGGATTATTTGTGGGGGGCGTGTGAGTTTCCTGGAGACCTTCCATAGTGAGTAGTTGGCGTCGGCTGTGGGGGATAAGCTGGCGAGGTATTTATGGAAACAGTCGTTTTTATAGTTTTTTAAGGTTCTGGATAGCTTTCTAGTTGCGTTGTTAAGTTTGCGTTTGTCCTCCGGTGTTCTATGGGTCTGCCATACTCTTCTTAGTCTACGTTTTTCTGCTATTTTTTTTAGTATGTATTGGGGATATTCTTGTTTGCTGTTAGATGGCTTTGTCGGTGTGGAGAGGCAGATTGCGTTTATTATGCTCGTGTTTAAGTATTCCGTGGCTGCTTCGATATCTTCCTTTGTTTTTAGTGGGGTGAAGGCTGAGGTTGAGTGTGTAAAGACTTCTCTGAAGAGCTGCCAGTTGGTGTGTTGGTTGTGAATGGAGCCATTAGGTGTATTCTCGATGATTGCTGTCTTACATGGGAGATATTTACTTCTCTTTCTTCGATATTGTCGGGTAGGGATAAGCCGTAGGGTCTCGCTGTTTTACCGATTAGTAGTTCCAATGGGCTTGACTTAGTCACGCGGTTGGTGGTACAATTCAAGGCCAGTTGTATTTCCCCGATCGCGTCTTGCCAGGACCGCCCGGTGGTTTCTATTGTTGTGAACATGTTTTTTAGCGTACTCATAATACGATCTACCTGTCCGTTGGCCCTACTAGCTCCGGTCGCAATTAAATGGAGTTTTATGTATTTATCTTGACAAAAGTCTCGAAATTCTTTGCCCGTAAAACATCTTCCCTGATCCGCTATTATCCGGCAGGGACTGCCGAACAATAATATAGCGGACTTAAGCGCTTTAATGGTGTTAATGGAGTCTATCTTACGGGTATGGTGCAAGTATACGAACTTGGTGAAGGCGTCGACCAACACAACGACGTATTCCTTCGAATCGTTTTTACCGCTTAGTTTGCCCGTTATGTCCATATGAACCGTATGCCAAGGTATACTGGTCTTAGGTATGGGGTGTAGTTCGGCTTGTACTCTACCCGAACTTGCCTTTGAAACTCGACAAGCATGACAGTTCTCTACGAATATGTGAACATACTTCGCCATTCCTTCGAACCAGTAATACTCGTACAGTTTCTCAAGCGTTTTATCCCAACCTAAGTGCATAATGGACTGGTGCACATGGTTAATAACAGACCACCTAAACCCTCTCGGAACGACGGGCAGGCAGAGAGTTCTATCTTTTCTCTGTATTTTACGATGAAGGGTGCCGGACCGTAACTCATACGTATTCGCGACGTCTTCCGCGAGCTCTTCGTTCTGTAATTTATCGACGATCTCGGAAATTTGTGGGTCGCGACTTTGTTCCGCTAGTAGCCAATCGTCGGAGATTTCGGTTAGGTTAATTTCTTTCTCTACAATTTTGCTGAACGTACTGCGATCCAAGTCTACGGGATTTCGCGAAAAGAAATCTACGTGGGCCATTCGTTTACCTTCCCGGTACATAATGTCAAAGGTAACAGTTTGCAGGTAAGCCCACCATCTGTAAACCCTGTCGTTCAAGTGTACCTTATTACTGGATGCTTTCAGGGAGTTGCAATCGGTGACAACGAGAAATTCTCGTCCGTGTAAGTAATGACGGAAGTGCTTGACGGCGTTTACAACTGCTAACGTTTCCAATTCGTAGGAATGATACCTAGATTCCGCAGGGCTAGTTCTTTTGCTGTAATACTCCACTATTCGATTTTTACCTTCGACCCTGTGCATTAAAATGGCTCCATATCCTTCCGAGCTAGCGTCCGTATGTAGTTCTATGGGGTAATTAGGGGTCAAATATCATTAGCACCGGCGCGTCAGTCAGGACGGAAATTACCTTTTATCTTATCTGTTCGTGCCTATCCGTCCAAGGTATATTCTTGTTACTCGAGGTAAGTGCGTACAGGGGTTTCATTACTTGTGAAAATTTGGGAATGAAGTTTCGGAAATAAGAGGCCAAACCTATGAATTGCCTAAGTTGTGTGACGGTCGACGGTGCAGGTAAAGAACTCAAGGCTTGTATTTTACCCGGGTTTGGACGGACTTCTCCGTTACGAATTACATATCCCAAGTAGAGTACCGATATCTTTAAAAAGGAGCATTTTGAAAAGTTAAAGGAGAATCCGGCTTTCACGAGGGTATCTAATACGGTGCTCAACCTTTCTAGGGCTTGATCTACTGAGTCGGCAATAATTAGGACGTCGTCCAAGTAAACAACAACGAACGAATACGCGAGGTCGCCTAAGGCGTTGAGAATGGCCCTCTGGAAAACGGATGGTGCATTTTTCAATCCGAACGGCATAGTCACGTACTCGTATTGCCCGTCGGGTGTAACGAACGCCGTATATTCCGTCGAATTGGGATGAATGGGGATTTGGTGGAATCCGCTGGCCATGTCCAGGCTAATGAAGTATCTCGCCTTCTGCAATCTCGCGATTTGATCCGCGATGAGGGGTAGGGGATACCGGTCCGCGACCGTATTTTTATTTAATGCCCGCAAATCTACGCACAGTCTATCTGAGCCGTCTTTCTTCTTTACAAGTAAGATAGGGCTCGTGAACGGTGAGTTGCTCGGCCTCACGATTTTTGCTCTAATTAACTCGTCTATTCTCTCACGCACTATCCTACGCTCTTCTTCGCTAAGTCGGTAGGGACTTCTTTGCACGGTAACATTAGGATCGATTAACCGTATTTCTAACTGGCCCGTGCTTACGCGAGTACGTGGGAAGCCCGTAATGAATGAATCTTTGAATTTCTTGAGAACAGAAATTAACCGACTTTTATCATTACCAACCACGTCAGTGTCAACCGCATTGATATTGATCTCGTCCTCGGAGGTTTTACTACAGGCATCAATAGTCTTCGTTTTACAAATATCGACGCTATTCCGTGTAATAGTTACATCAAAACCCTGGCTTAAGATCTCGCGGCCAATCATGATATCATAATGCAAGTGACTATCGGCCAGAACGTGGAAGGTTATCTCCAATGTAAAACAGTTAATGCGTACCGTAGATAAGATCTGGGATGTACTCTTAACGCAGGTGTTTCCTATTCCTCGCATAACTACTATATCTGTCGTTCTCCTACCGGAGAATTTCGGAGCGACAGATTCTCTAATTAATGAGCACTCGGCTTCGGAATCGAAGTAAAATGGGAACGACTCACCCAGATGACTTAAACTACCGGCTGGGGACTCCACCACGCAGGTGTAACGTCAATTCATATCAGAGACCAGGCCATACACCACGGACAGGATGGCACCCAGATACCTGCATATCCCTGGCGCGCACCCTCAATAGTCTTAAGTGCCTACCAGGGGCACTTGGCATTTTTATAGTTAAGGTCGTTCGGACCAAGCGAGTATTTCCTGTCGTAAATTCCGTCCCTTGTCCTTAGATACCCCCACCCCTAGCTTTCCTCAGACACAGTATCGTCAGTAAGACTTCACTTATTCTGTATCCTTAGAATAGTCAATATATCTATGTCGGTCTCTACTCTTATAAGTCGCGTACTTACTGTATCGTTGTAACTAAGTCTGACATAACGTGGTTGGAGTGAATTGTGATTTATGTTAATTCAGTGCGTGTTACATTGTGATTGCTGAATTCATAATAAAGGTTGATTAAAACCAAGTTGATAGTTGTGTTACGACTCAACTATATTTTATTTTCACCAACCAACCCAAAAATTACGTGACACAGGAGTTGACTTTACGCTCATCCTTGGGGCCTGGTCTACCGTCCCGTCGTGCCGGGCAGTTAGATGTGATATGACCTTCCGCATGACACCTGTAGCAAACCGCCTTGGACGGTGCGGCCGGTCGGCTTCCTTCCTGGCGTCGTGCATCCCTCTGCTGTTCGTTCTGCATCCTCTTGCGGCAGTCCTTTATTCTGTGTCCGAGAGTACCAGTAATGACACCTCGTCTGGTGGCACGATAACTTGCGTCGCTTAGCTTCGGGTTCCGCCGGTGCATCTCTCGGCGAAAATGTCGACTCTTCTTCGTAACAAAAGGGTCGCATTTCGCTCAGAAATTGGTCTTCCGTTCTGATATCACTCGTGAGGGCCAATCGTTTAAGACGTTGGTCGTGTGGAATTAATATGTAGAGAGTGACAGCGTTAAGTATTTCGTCTAGCGTAGAATGTTGCCACCGCGTCTGCAGGAGGGAACGGACACGGCCGGCAAACGCCCCCGTGGATTCGCCCGTTCCCCGCGATTCCCTGGATACCTTGATTAACGATGAGGACGTCGTCTCTCGGCCACCGAACTGTATAAGGAATCGTTCCTTAACTTTAGACCAAGTAACTTCTCCGTCTCCCGTCATTCGTGCCAGCCAATGTGCTGCAGAACCCTGTAGAGAGTCACTTAAGGCAGAGTATAGCGCGTCATCTCGCAGGGGGTTGTTCTGCATGGCCCTACTAACAGCCGCGCACCACGCGGCTGGGTCGGCGCCTGCGACTTCTGGGTTAAAATGTGGTAATTTGGTGATTCCCGTATTTGGTCGTTGCATTAGCGTATGAATTAGGTTGTTCATGACAGCGACCTGCCCTTCCAGCGCTCGCAACCGTTCTGATCCCACTTCTGATGTCGGATCGTCACTGGGAATGGGGTTGTGGGCGTCAAATGAATCTTCTCGAGGATTAGCCATTCATACGGTACACACAGGCGTAGTTTATTGCAATGATAGAATTATTACAGTCTTGACAATTGATCACGGCAGTTCGGCACTCGCGACACTAGTGACGATGCTCTCGGGCTCAATAACGAATCCGCGGCCAACGGGATGACAACAGAACGTACTCACAAAGTCTAAGTCTGAAAATAATCACTGATCGCGAAGGCGTTACTCTTTAATCGATGAGATCGCGAGCGAGAATGCCTTTCCCGTCCCGATGATGCCACAGAGGAAAACTATAACGGGGTGTGTCTAAGGATACAAGATCATCGGATTCGTCGAGAAAAGCCTTCGTGCAGAAAGTAAGGGAAATTGACGTTGCTGCTAATTGGTCAATCTCCATATCGGTGGTTAGAAAAAGATGCTAGCCGCCCTCGAGGGAAAGTTGCTAGTGGGAGACGCCGCTCCGTTGAAAAATATGTCTCCCCTATCTTCCCGTAGTTGGGACAGAGACTGTTTGTCTGTTTGAAGGACTTTAGTTAACTAAACCTTAAGATTTATAACGGGCCCTCGGGCTAGCCGAACATGTACTGCGGAGACGCATCGACATCTGGCAATCATCTTAGTCGAAGAATAGGGTCTGCGCGTGGCGAGCCACGGGACAGAAACCGTTGGAATGTTTACTGTCGCGTGTCGCCACGAATATTTCTTTTAAGGAGAGCTATAAAATTACTCCATACCTTTGTTAGACAAAGCGTTCATCCCGTGACCGCGGCTACGTTCGGCAACTGACTGTCGCCTCGAGCCCAAGCTCATTATCACGACTCTCGAACAATTACAATCGGGTTGAATAACTACAATTGTTCAATTACAGCTATAGTAGATTCTAGGTTACAATGTTGCGGAATTATCCAAAATTCCAAAGGCTCCGGTGTTCTTTCATCTCCGAAATATATATATAAATTATATTTAAGAAGTTTGGGATAGTTTAAAGATGAAATAAATTGCTTTTTAAGTTTAATCTCTTACTTTCGACGAAATCAAGTTTCTCTGGAATTTGATGGAGTTTAAGATTTGATATCGGTGTCGTAGGAGTTATGTGACACTTTAAGGTGGAATAAATCTAGCGAGGAGTTTAAGGTGCGGCAAAGGAGCGTGGAATGTTGCAATAGAAATTTATTGCAGTGTTAGTGCATTGGTAGATTGATCAAATTTACGTGTAGCGTGGGTAACCAATGGTAAATATTTTGCAATGTGTATAATTTCTCAGTAATCTGAGGTTTATAAAATCTATTGACAACTAATGGAAATTGTTGATTTAACAGATCAATTTTAAATTCCTCGTTAATCTAAATTTTTTTAATCCTATTTACAGCTAAACCTTACGACGAAAAATTAACGAAGTGGAATAAAAATGGCATTGTGGTTCTTCTCGTCGTGTATTGGTGTCACATCAAATTTAAGAGACAGTTTTACTTGCGGATGCTGTGTGTTACGTTGGTGAAGTCGACGAAAGTGTAAAATAGGAGCTCGTCCGAAATACACTAACGCGGAAGGTTAAATTTCCGGGCAAAAAACAGACGAATCCAGCGCTGATTTTAAAGCAACTTCGTCCAAATAAGCCACAATAAGAAATTCCCACGAAACAGTTGCGTTCATCCCCTTTCGAGGTCGCCGACCTCTTTGAATGCGTTTCAAGTGCGTCGTACCAATGAAACTTCGAGTTCTAGACTAATTTCTCAGCCTTTTACTACTATGCACTTCTTCTCCAAAAAAATATCGCGTTTCAATATTAAAAAAAGTTTCAATAATATACTATCCATTAGAAGAATGATAACATGATAACCTTACAAATTATTAGTATTAACAAATTCTTATTGTCGTATAGAAATGCCAACTATTACTTCGGTAAAACAAACAAAGGAATTTTACAGGTAAATTTTACAAATTACAAGTCATCTTATAACGCAAAATACGACGTGTAAAATTGTCTCAATTTATTAATAGTATTAATAAATTATTATGATAAAAGATGCAGGAATCTTAGCCTCATGAGAAATTAGAGATGAAAATGAGTGGGAAAAGATTAATCACTGGTCCTCCTAAAAAGATGCAGTCCCATGGATGGATGGTTGTGCGAGTATTAAAGCAGCGCAAAACCGTCCCCGAATTCTCATCCCGAACGTCGTACGACCAAAGACAAAAACAACTCACTCGAGGGCATTGCGGAGAGACATTCATCGAGGACACAATAGTATTATTCTAGGAAGTGCTAGTTCTTCCTAGATTCCGGTTACAATGTTCTTAACGCGTGGAAATTAGTCTTGACCAGGAAACATCTATAACGGCATGTATTTTCTGCCGTGATTGTAAATCTGTTTGGAACATGCGGTTTGTCCGTTAATCTAGGCGCTGTTGTTCAATTGAGTCAATATTATTTGTTGGTAGATTAGTGTGTGCAAGAGCGCTCTATTCATTATTGACCAATTCGAGCACGTATTGGTAAATTTCACACCGGCAATTACGGTGAAATCGTTCGTGGTCGCTGGAAATTAGCAGTATCGTTTGCGGTCGTGAGCTGATTGACACTGCGTGAGCGGGGAATTATGTGAAGCAGCTTTGCTTTGTCGTTTCATGCATTTAATAGGTTTACGGCGGTGGACAGAGTTTGTAAAAAATGAAGACAAGGTAGAAAAAGATTATTTTTCATTTTTTACTATTAGATTATTTTCAAAGTGATCTTTTCAGTGAAATATGATTGACAAAAAATAAGATCTATAATTGAATCATTATAGAAAATAGAATAATATTGATAATAAAGAAATAAAAATCAATTATAGAATAACATATAATAATAATAATAATAATAATAACAATAATGTGGATAGACTTTATGTTTACTTTTATATGTATAATGATACTGTTTGATCCTTGAATTAAAGTTAAGATTAACGTTGCGATTATGATTATCCTTTGTCTGACTAAATATATTTGAAGTATCAATTACAGTAGAATTTTTGAAAGATTCTTGGCTGTTAAACAAAAAACTGGTTCCTTTACATTTCGCTCAATTATCATAGAATCGTGAAACTGACTTTCACTTCAAATTTTGTCTGTTTCAGGAGTAACAAGTACCTGCAAAAATCATCCATCAGCCGGATATGTGCTGTCGGAGGGTTTTTCATTAGCATTCCCGTCTTTCTAACTGGTAAGAACCAATTCCTTCAATTCTGTCAACTTTAACCTTTTGAAAGATACTAGTACATAAGTTATACGTTTAATTTTTCTTGAATTCAGGCATGAATCTAAAAGATACTGTGAACTATCTCTGAGTGTATGAAATCAGTTTAGAAATCCAATGGAAATAAAGTTAATTTTAACGCCGAATAGTCATTATTTTTCTTAGAAAAATAAAAAATGATCGTCTTTTAGGGAAGTTTTAACAGATTAATTTATAAAGAGCTGAAACAGAATATTCATGTCATGCATGAATACGGCTGGTGGATGGATCGAGATCTAATCTAAAGTTTACGTTGTGTCATGCTAGTTTACACAGCTATCATTCGCTCGATCGATCGTTAAGCTGTTGAACTCGATTCAAGACGGACATTTTGACTCTGTTCAGAAGAAAACTGCGTTTTAATAAATTTGACGGAATAGAAATTATGATAGACTACAATGTTTTTTTAATTATATCATAAAATTTATTTATTTTTTTTTAATGTCATGTTAGAAACTTCAAATACTGTCCAAAACTTCGAACGTAATCGTTTTAGAAATTTGTAAATTACTTAACGACCAAAAATATTGAATTCTCTATTGTCTGAAGATAGATTCTCTATAATTTAAGTAATTTATTCGTCGAGAATTGATATATAAAGATTTAAATAATAAATTAATTGAAAAATAATTTGCGACTAGTATTGAAAATTTCAATGAAAAGCATATGTATATAGTTTACGCTTCGAGAATTATATGTATTGAGAATATGTATTTGCGCTGATTCTTTGTTCCGCTTGTTATGGCATACGTGTTATAATGATCCTCTAACAATGCTTTCAGGTATGATATTGTATACATTCATCCAGTTTCATTCGACGCCGGCAATCGTTACGTCGGTTTTCATAGGCCTTGGCATCGTGTTTTGTGGATGCGCAATGGTCCATAACGTCTTCGTGTGGCAGAGGGTAAGAACATATCGCTATTAAAAAAGAAAACGAACACGTTCAAACGTCTAAATCATCTTTTATGTGTATTTTACCCGGAAATCATTTTATCGTGAAATTTTGTTTTTCAGAGTTACCATAATTTATCTGGTAGAGTTCATAAAAATTTTTCTGAAATCAATTGCAAGCTTTTAGGAAACCAGGATTTTTCACATTTTTAAGAAGCGTTATAATTATATTGCTGATCTTTATACGTTCGTGCGAAATTGAAAAGTACGCAAATGGCGCAAAATGCATAAAATGCGCTAAAATATACGTATATAAGAAAACAAATCTCTATTAAAATTTTATTTCTTTGATTGTGTTCGTAAAACTACAAACTTGTATAAAAATACGCATTCTAGTTATAAGTGTTAAACCATTCGATCTAGTCCTTATCACATTCATGAAAACCTCCATTTAACCATTCGTTGTATCAACAAACATTCATATGCAAAACTTACCACCTACCACATCCTCCGCGTATTAATATAATCCCCTCTTATAAATTATACACTTTAGAATGGACTGGTTGGGTCAGAGTGATATAAGCTTACAAGTTCTCGAGGAGTTCTACCGAAGTTACATTTACGTTTGCATAATTTCACCGAAAAAGATACTCTGTAGAATGACAGGTTCGTTTGTTTATGTGATCCGCGATCGCAACTATTTCAAGGGGATTTTATAAATAACCATACACACGATATTCAGTGTATTTTCGTATTCTCGTTTATTTTTGGGAGATTTGTAAAACTGTTGAACAAAATAATTGAGTAACGATTATATTTGCTGAGAAAAAGTCTTTTTCTCTGTACCCCTCCTTCTACTTCAAGCATGTAGTATTGACAATAAGATTGACAATGGCTGAAAGTAATCCAAAAGAGTTTTCACCATGGTTATCGGTAACGAAAAAGATTTGAATCATCTTTAATACTTATTCGTAACTAGAATCATTTCAACTAAAATGTAAATTCTTATATTATAACTTTTTTAATTTGTTATGGCCCCTGACTACAACCTAACCTATCATTCTTATTTCGTAGGAGAAGACGAATGCCGTGAAGGCGTTAGCGCGCGAACAGTGCGAAGCGGCGGTACAGCTGCAGCGTCAGCAGCAGCTGCAACAGCACCAGAACCAGCCCCAGCTACAACAGCAACAACTACGTGGCCCGTTAACCATCCACCATGCTGGCTGCCCAACGAAAATGGGCCCGTGACGAACCAACTAAATACCAGCCACGCAACGCACGGCCGAGCTGCACAGTACCAACACTATCATCAGCATCATCATCATCGACACGTGTCAATGTCTCCACCGCCCTTGTTGCTCTCATCGCCAGCTCCGATCGCGGCGACGCACAATCATCTGAACGTGAGCGGACACAGAAACGTGGTTACGCCACCGGATACACCAGCAGATAGATCGCCACCGAGTCCTGGAAATAAGCTAAATAGATCGCAGCATTTGCCACGGGAAGCAACCGGCAGCGTCAGTCCTGGTCTTCCGGCTGCCACATTGGATCTAAGTAGCGCAGCAACCACCAATAGTCCGCATGAATTGTCCACGTTAGTTTAGAAATTTGGTCCGAACATTATATCTTCACATAGGATTGGAGATTAATAGTTGATAGTTAATTTACACATCGATCTTTTTATTTGTAAATTGGGTCGTGGTTTAGAGTTGGTTTGTAAAAATTCGGTCCTAATTGTTAAATGATGAATATTGATTAAGAATAATAGGCATTGATGTACCAATCTTTTTTTAACTTATATACTTGAGCACACTCATTGGAGATTTCACTTTTATTCAGTGAAACAGCAACTTCATTACTCGCTTATTCAATACGGCAATTGCATATATTTCATGGACATTTTAACAATGTTTTGAATAATTTCTAACGGTACAATTGTGATGAAGTGAAAAAAATCGTGATAAGAAACAGAGAGAAAAGTTGCTCGTTAATGAATATTCACCAGAAATAAAGTAATTTCTAAAGAATATCCCGAAGACGTCGTAGATATTACGAAAGGAATGATTAATTTATACCCGCGTGTATCTTGCCATTACCATACTATTATTATTATTATTAATATTGTTAGTAGTACTCGATTACATTATTATTAATATTAATATTATTGCCTTATTATTATTAATGTTATGGAACCTCTAGTCCTAGGTTACTTTCGCTGCCACGAAAGGATAAGATTTTCGAATTTTTGACTATTACGTGTAATTCAAGTTTTCCTGTTGCGCATGCGCAGTAGAAAGAAAGTTAGCGGAACTCAAATCTCGAACTATAGAGAGTTGAAAAGTAGTAAAAGTAAAAAAGCACGAATAACATTTGTATTTGTGCTGGATTAAGTTTGATAATTGAAAATTGAGTTTGATGATAACATTTTTTTCGTATTCGCTTTGGTAAATATTAGTTTTATTTAAAATTGAACAAAGCATTTTATGTTTTTCAAATACGGTACATAATCGTAATATCGAATTTTGTAAACTGATAGTAAGAAACTCTATAATTCGAGACTGGAACTTTGATCAAGTTCACATTGAACGTAAACTGACTTAATTTCGTTATTTAAGCGTGTATACTATACGTGTTTGTTCCTTCTTCTCTTGTGCGCAGGCTATAGCTTAATTACTTCCAATAAACGCAGTTATATCGAATCAATGACCGATACAAATTTAGATATTAGGATTATTTAAACAAGAGATTAAAAACTAAAAAGTATTGTTTTTATACTGCATATGTACATATGCAATATGAACGACAGTTTGTGTAATAATATGTACCCCTCTTCTTAGTTTACTTTTGTATATTTTGCGACATTTGATATTAATTTTATGAGGAACGTACTTACACTTTATCTTTGTAATTAAATGTGAAATGAAAGAAAAGAAATGACATGAGAAAAGGAAATTCGATGTATGAGTATATACGAATTGACGGAATTAAAATTTAACGCTATATTTAAATAGAAAACGTGAAATATCTTGTCATCTTAAAATAACTTGATCATTCCTATTCTTTTACATAAAAACACTTTTCGACTGTAACTTAAGAAAAATGTCTGCTAACGTGAAACGTGCCAGAAAAAATTAACAACTTCCATTAAATTGGCAAATTTCTCATTAATATCGTAAAACTCGCGTTTACAAAGATCAGATCAGTGTACATAATATACAAAACAAATGCAGAATATATAAATATAGCACATACGTTCTGAATTATATTCGAATTGGGCAGGGTAACCAAGTGAAAATATGTAAATTTCACGATGTGTAATGTACACTTTATCGAACTTGTAAGTAGTGTAGAAATAGAATATTTTACACGTAACAAAATATACAAACGACAATACACAAGTTAAATTATTTGTTAGATCCATGTATAACAAGCATAGTACAAAAGTGTTTTAGCTTTATGTACTGGTAATTATGAGAAATACCAACTTAATAGATGTATTTGCTATGTACCTAGTTAAGAAAACAATAAATTATTCTGAACAGATAAAGCGTTTAGTAGCTTGTGAAGTATGAATTTTCGAAAACGTAAGTATTTTATATCTAAGTAGTTAAGAAACGCGAGCAAGGGAAATCAAACAAAGGAACAAAGTTTTTTTGTTTAAAAATATTTAATTTGTTGTTCTATTATCCGAGGTTAGAAGCGATAATGTACAAAATCTGAATAAATAAGATTCCTCAATATTATTGAATTTTAATTCTAGGGTAAAGTAATATATCCGCATATTTTATTTATATACAATATGTATAAATAATGATGTGATTTGACTAATTTTGTTGAAAGAATATTTGTACTTTTTACGTAAAACTTCAGTCTTTTACAAACTTTCTTGTAATTAATAAACCAGTAAACACAATATTAATAAAATCTATTAAAATTATAAACAAACTCATAAGTTTTAATTTTAGTCCTTAAAGGTTGAAATATTTTGCCCCAATGTCGAGACATTTGTTTTAATCCAAAACATTACTATACTGAATCGATAATGTTGCATGTGCCACGAAAATGATGATAGTGTCAGATAACTTGTTGTGAAACGAAAAAGCATTACATGTACATTTCTGTTGTTTTGTTGACCATGAGTTTGATGATCTTTTAAACTTGCCCACAGCTAAGAAATCAAACAGTATATCTAAACGAAATTAATTTCAAATTATTTTTTAGGTTCTAAGCTTTTATCTAATCTTTCAGAAGTTGCAAAATTTATTCCACAAGAGTCTTTTTTATCATAACCAAGTACACATCTTAAAACCATTTAAGTCTTCCTTAGTAATTTCTTCTTATCTTTAATAGTAACGAAAATAATTTAGATGAACGTTTTAAAATTGACACCCTGTATATTAAAAATAAAAGATATATTTTCTTCATAATTGGATAGGCTTTTTACAATGGCAATGTACAAATATCAAAATTGCAATTATACTATAACATATGTATATATATAAGCTTCACATTTAAACACAAGATTCTTTATTATATTTTTTTAATACCAATATTTTAATAATTATAACAAGGGTTTTTTAACAAGAGATGTATAACATTGTATACAAATTTTCAAAAACCTATAGATAATTTCAGTTATGCTCTTGCATCATTAATTGTTGATGTAACTCTTACCTCAATTCCATCTAGTTCCTTAGACATTACTATTTGACAGCCTAGCCGTGACCTGAAATTAAATATTATATAACTGAATATGTCAATAAATATATTTATTGCTATACAAATTAATACTAATACACAATAAGATTTCTATTTATCCATTTGAAAATCAACATTGTAAATATGCTAATTCCAACATAGATTTGTAATGATTATAGGGTCATAAATAAAAAACTATGAAAATTTATTATAATTTCAGTTTCGTAGTATTCAGAGATAGCGATTTGAAATTCTACATTGAGATGCAGATTTCGAAATACCCAATACTAACCTGTTTTTACATAAATTTAAATAGAAAAATTCACTTTATAAAATATTAAAAGGTAATAGAATTAATAATGTGAATGATTTGATACTGATTATTATGAACTAACGTATCTGTTAATTCATATGCTCAATCCAACATGTCTAATTCTTCATCTGTTGGTTTGTCAGGAAGTGCATCATAAACTTCTTTCGAAAATATTAAATGGCACGTACTACAAGTTAATGTTCCTTCACAAGCACCTATATCAATTATATTTTAATATTACAACATACTTATATAATAAAGTATCAAAAGTTAAAAATAATAAGAATATTAAACTTGATAAAAATGAAAATTTTCAAATATTTTCTACCTCAAAATTATTTATTTTAAATTAAGTAAATTATGCTTCTTTAAAACATACCATATCCATCTAAATCAATTTCATTATTTACTACTATGCCTAATATAGTATCTCCAACTTTCCCTTTGCTTTGATTCTCTCTCCACTTGCTTTAACAAACGTTATATTTACTCTGAAAATAATATTTATGAAAGATAAAAATTATCTCAATATAATTATTTTCTTTATTTTTTGTGTTTCTTCAATTAATCTTCTCTTAATTATACCTTAATTATATGTATCACTTATGATAATAGAAATAATTTAAAAATAAGATATACTTGTCTTAATAATACATAAATAAAATTCGTATATCATATATTTATAACAGTGTTATATTTTTAGTTGTTCACTGTCAATGTTGTTCTTATTAATACTATTCTATTAATACTATGTTATTTTTCTAGATGTTGTACTCCTACAAAGAGAAAAATTTCTTAGACATTATTATTAGCATTATTATTTTGACACCAATTTTATATTGGAAGGTAAGTACTGAAATTTTATTAAAAAAAGAAGGAAAGCACAAGAAAATTTGTATCACTTACTCTTGTTTTTCTGAAAGTGGTTGCGTGGTCCATATTCCTCTTGTTGCCTGCAAAAAGGGCAACGTTGTGTTGCTTGTATATTTTGAATAATTTGATGCAATACCGAGAATTGATCTCGAAAATTTTTGTAATTGATTTACTAACGCCATTCCACTGTCATGAGTACGGGACACCCTGACCGAACACCAGATATTGCGGAAAATATCAATTGTAGATCAATTGTACTTTGTACAGAAACTTTCACGGCATTCTTCGGCTGCTATACTGGGACGTTCCTTTACTGTGATAGGTTATAAAACGATTCCTAACACAAGTGACGTATCTCTACCGGACACGTGCTCTTCGGGCCACACGTTTTATGATACAAGACCAGCAAAATGATCAATGTGTAATTTTACATATCTTACATTTTTTCCAAATGAAATATTGTTTTTATTAAACGTTTAAAACCTCAGACAACATTTATTTCATCTGATTTCAGTTTTACAAATATATATCTATAATACATATCTGTATAAATTACGGTCTGGTTATATCAAACAGGGACCGACACTCGCTAGGGAAAACTGCCCAAAAATTGAATCGTAAAAACCAATATGAAAGACAACAAATTTCTCGTTCTGCGGAACAAATAGAAATGAGCAGAGTATCTTTATCTTTATCTGAGACATTCAAAGCGTATCACGCATACGCTAAACCTGAAGAAAACTTTCTTGTCTTCCATGTTCATTTTTCCCTTTCCATTTCCGAACGGTTTCTTCTATATTTATTTATATGTTCGTGATTGATGCTATTGACAACATACAACTAAGGGGAAATACGAATAGTAATAGATAGATGTATAATTCATTATGCAATTTTATAGAATTAAATCTTATTTATCTTCAGATATAAAAACTATATTTACCAGCTGAAACACTAACGCATATGCAGTATAATATAATCTACTTAACAATCTCGTTTTAGTTATAATATGTGATTAATTCTTTTGCTATTTCGCTATAAACAGTTTCTTGTGCATACAATATTTTTTTATAGTATTCTAATATATTGTTAGATATTGTAAAGAAAGTAAAATACAGTTATTGAAGTTTGGGAACATTCAATGTTAACCTTGCTTCAAAAAATAACCTTTCGAATGAATGGGGAATAGATTTTTAGTATTATAGTTGGTATAATGTCATCATTGTTTACAATGTGTTAGAGTTAAAGAAATGAGACAAATTAATATTTCAGAAGCAAATTCAATATTTAAATGATGTTATTTTAAAATGGCAGATGATATGAATGTTCTTTTTATACGAGGAAATGGAAACGTATGTATGGTAATGGAAACGTAATGGTTTTAACATTATTTTAGTACACGATTTTAGCATAATAGTAATTAACAGTATCCACTACCTTTTAGTCAATTTTTGAAAAATGACATATATGATAATTTGCAATAGTTTGATAATAAAATACTTGTATCAATATTAATAACGTATAATTTGCTATCTCAAAAGGATACAGACACAGCCAATGATAATGTTTGGGATGATAGTGCATTAATAGAAGCATATGATAAAGCAATAAATTTAGCAAAAGAAGAAGTTATCAAGCGAATGAGAATGGATGTTGGAAATTCTCAACCGAAAGAAAACCTACAAAATCTTAAGCAGCCTAAACACGCAAGTAAATTACACAAGGTTGTGATTTTGATAGAATATTACAAATTTGATACAGAATATTATTAAATATATTGATTAAGAAGCAAATTATTTTATTTTGCTATTTACTTATATTTATTTGTATACACATCTTTTCTCTATAGAAATGGATCATAGGAGCATCTTGTCGTGCAATATACTCAGAGGATGGAGAAATTTATGAAGCTATAATATAAAAAATTTACGAAAACAATGGCACGTGTGTTGTAAAATTTGTAGGTAATACCTTTAGCATGATGGTTATGTCAATTAAGAAATGTACTAAAAATACATATATATATGAAGTAAAGGCTTTCGCATAGTCTATCACAGTGTCATTCAGCAGGTCCTTAACTGGGCAGGAGTACCTGTCAATGTCTATGGGGAGACCCATAGATGATATAGTGGGATATAGGGTCATGAACCATAAACATGCATGTTACTTATTGTTCATTATTAGCTGCTTGGAATATAATTCTCCTCATTAGACGAGTGATTATTACTACATATATCAAGGCAAACATTTATACATATACATTTATGCACGGGAAATTCTAATACATTGCCTGTAAGGACAGTAACTGAATGGCACTCAGTCATTCTATTAAATGACAAAAATTTCTTTTACTCTGTGTTTAGGCTATGGTAATACAGAGAAAGTCGAGTTGAGTTCTCTTTTAGAATCAGAAGGTTTGCAAAGTCAAATAGCACAACAAAAGAAAGCTTTGGAAGAGAAATTCAATGAAGAGAACGACGAGACTTGTGAGACTAATTTTTCTACAAATGTAAATTCGAAAAAATATAATGTAGAAAAAATGGATTGTGACTCTGAAGAAGCAAATGCGTATAAACATCGCTTCATACCGGGACCATCTTTCAATTCGATGACTGATATAATGCCACCTGCACCTCCTTTATCACCACAATTAATGGCCAAGTAAGTACAATTTAAAAATTCTAATGGAATGCTGAATACTTCTAATATTAATAAGTAATTTGGAATAAGTTTAACATTTTATTTGGAAAAAAAAATACGAAATTTTAATAAAATGTACTAGATTACCAGATAATGATACAGACGCACTTTCAAGTATGTTGATGTCATGGTATATTAGTGGTTTTCACAGAGGTAATTATTTCACATAAGTATTTTATTGTATATTAAATTTTCAATGGACTATGTTATTTCTTTTGTAGGTTATTATCGTGGTTTGAAACAAGCAAGAAACAATCAAGAGAACAGGAAGAACTGTTGATTATATCAATTTTTTCAATAACAATATAACGATGATATAAGATATTAAAATAAGATATTATAATAAGATATAAGATAAATATAAGATATTAATATAAGATAATATAAAATATAAAACTCATTGTATTTATTTACTTCAATTATTTGAAATAAAGAACAGCTTTATTTTCATATAAGACTTTATTTTTTTTAAAATAATTACTAAGATAAGAAAAACTAAAAAACATATTTTTGATAAAATACACTCACATATATATGTCGGGTTATAATTAGGATTTAAGGCGCGTAATGATCCTTTGTTTGAATTAGCCATTGTTTTTCGAAACAGAGAATATATTTACGCGAATAAACAAGATTTTACAAAATATTATAAATAATGAGTTTAATAAATAATAAGATTAACAAACGATAAGTTTAACTAATAATTAGATTAAAGATTAATAAGTTTAACGAACAATAAGAGGAACGAATAATATGTCTTACGAATAATGAATTTAACGTATAATGAGATTAACGATTGATAGGTTTCACGAATAATGAATTTAATTAACGCTATTAACAATGTTCCGGGGTTCGAACGAATCCACGGTCAACGGGATAACTCTTTACTATGTGTAGAATAATTTTAAACACAAAATACAATTGCTGAGACACTCGGTAAATTGCTCGATGTATCACTTTCCAAGGCGATCACACGAATGAATATCTGATGAAAATCTTTTTCGCTATACGACTGCATTTGTTTGTTATATGCTCGCTGGAAACATCGAGAAGGTTCCAATCGTTGTTGCTAGGCAATTTCTGTCAAAAGTTTGTTGTATACTCTTTGGAAACATCGAGAAAGATTCAAACGCCGTTACTAGGCAGTTTCTGTCTGGAGATTGATTCCTAATACAACGTGTGTCCCATTATATCGACATCTCTAAAGTACAATTCTATGTGATTTCTAGGGAGAACAATACAACCGATCCACACCTTCGTCAGGCAAAACGTTTATCCCGTGACCGTGGCTACGTTCGGCGACCAGTTGTCACCTCGAACCCACTTTCGCTTTCACAAATATCAAACAATTACAAATGACAATTGCTTAATTACAGTTATGATAAAATCTAGGCTAAAGCATTAGAAGGCTTCCTCAAAATTGCAAAGGGAAGGCTCCGGTTTTCCTTTCATCTCCGACATATATAATACAAGGATATAATACAACCGAACATTTTAAACTTAGCCTATAGCGCGTGCGCGCACACACACGCACACACATGACACACATGCGCGCATACACACATGCACACACATGCGAATGATTTCTCGAACGATAATCCATTTATTTATATTTTTCAATATCTGTCCTTACGATTGCGTATTTATTTGTTCCACGTATCATATTTATCTATTTGCATAACTGTAGGTGACATTTTTTTTAACAATTTTGCTAATATTTCATAACTTTTTAATTCATATTTCAAAGTGGTAACAGGTGTTTCTTTCTTTTCAAGTCTCCTCCATATCGGGCTTATTTCTAGTAGCCACGCTTGCTTACAAAGCAATTTTATATCTGCACAAGAATATCTTTCAGTACATTTTACTATGTGGTTTACAATATCTGTATTTTCTAATAAGTGGTTGCTAAGGTATAATTTGAATATATCAAGTCGAGCAACTTCATTGGGTAATGATACGTATATTTGCTTTTCGAGACGCCTGAGTAAAGCTGCATCAATGCCCCTAATAACATATTTACAATAAATATTATCGTTCTATTATACTAATAATAATGAAGGAATACTTCAAACAACACAATAACATATTTGGAATTTGGAGAAATATTACGATATTTTCAACTTAGAAAACATTGAAATAACGTGATATATGTACCAAGGGGAATTAGTTGTAGCCAGAAGAACTACATTAGAATTCTCATTAGACACTAATCCATCCAATCTAGAAAGAAGTTCTGATCTGAATCTCTTTGCAGGTTCAGACAATATACAGTCTCCTTTATTTGTGGCGATCCAGTCAATCTCGTCGATAAAAATAATTGTAGGCGAATGACTATAGGCAAGTTCAAATAAAACCTGTTCAGTTTAACAAATGTATTATTCATTAAATATTATATTCGAAATTCCTTAAATTCATTGCCTCATCACAAATATGATATCATTTCGTTTTCCAAACAACTATTCTATTTATATATAAATGACGAAAAATAAAATCAAATCTTTTTATACCTAGAATCTCTCCTTCATAGACAAAGGAACAAAGAAACTTACATAGACAAAGCAACTTACACGTATATACTTCTCGGAATCGCCTCTCCATTTGCTGACCAATGAGCTGGCAGTTATGTTAAAAAAGGTGCAATGGCATTCTGTCGCGACTGCCTTCGCTAACATCGTTTTCCCTGTTTTGTATATTTCTTGTAAACACGTACAGAAATGAAAAGAATGCGAGTATCTTACCTGTACCAGGTGGGCCGTACAGCAAAATACCTTTCCAGGGGGAAAACGGGCCATCAAAAAAGATAGGATACTCAAGGGGATACACAATGGCCTCCTTAACAGCGGTTTTACATTCTTCTAGGCCTATAACGTCATCCCAATGTACATTTAATTTGTTTACTATGATCTCCTGTGACGATACAAAGATAAAATGGCGTCTTCTCTATATTAAGTAAACGTTACGTAATTTGATATTTGAAGCGTTACTGAAATCACGTCATCGTCGATATACGTTGGACGGTTTATCGACGGGAATTTTATCGTTTAAACGCTTTACGATACGTATATTAATCGAAAATAACTTACGCATGAGATGTCCTCAGCAATCTTTCGTAATTCCGGATTATCTGAATAAAGCTTTTCAATGCATTTCAATATCTTCGATTGCATGGATTGTTCCATTGGGACGTTAAATAGCTCTTCTGATGAACGTCCATCACTCTCATTGGAGAATAGTGACGTCACTGTCATTGCGAGATTAATATGATTCGTATTGTCATCAGTTATCTTCTGCTGTAGATTCGTCTCTTTCACAGGCTCACTTCTCGCTTCTTTACTAACAGATTTGGCTTTTGTCTCAATACTTCTACAAACACTGGATCATATTGTAATACGATACGTTGAATACGATACGTTGAATACCGTTTAATATCGTTAAATAATTTAAATTCTTACGTTTTGCTTGCATTTGTCACTTCCCTCGTCATTTCCCTTCCAGTTATTTTCTTACACAATATGGGATATTTTTGAAATTTCATCTTGTAATAATTTTCATACTCTGCAACGATAATTTCCAAATCGATGTTGTCGCAGACCCGATGTTCGGGAGATAGACGAGCTTCCCGGAATAATACATCGCTAATGTCTATATACCTAAAGAAATGTAGTTTTTAATTAATTATAGTTTTTAACTGATTAAAAATATTTTTCGCAATGACTGAACACTATAAGATAACCATCAAACAACTGTTTTATCTCTAGGTAAGACAGGCAAAAGAATGTATTTACTATATAAATCTTCGAAGATAATTTCTTGTCTTCTGCTCTTTAATTTCCAATTTTTAGATGGATAAGAATAATTTGAATTTATATTTCATATATTTGTTTATAACTAGTTAATCTACATTATCGATTGAGTTATTCTTAACTACTGAATTACCGATGTCGAATTTTCAAATTTGGTTTCGCCTTCTCTTTCCACGATGTCCACTGATTTCTATTTCGATTGGTCACTGACACTATTCAAGAGAATTGGAACTAGGAATATATTTTAATTATAATATACTCACCCATTGTGTTCCAAATAATCACATACAAGGTATAATATGTTCCGATGACGTTCCGAAATACGACTCTCCTCCTAATATAATTATTTTTTCATTACAATAATATAAGTTTTTTCATGTAATTTTTTGTTACATTTGCGAATTCAACGAGTTACACATGATTTTTCATGAAACACGAACGTTAAAAATATTTGATACAGCCTAATTATAAAAATTGTTAGAAGCAAAAGTCATAGATACTATGTGCGAGTATCGCATGAAACGAACAGCTATTAAGAGAACTGCAGCAATATTACAAATCAAATAACAAAACACACTCGTCTGTGACGTGGAAATTCTAAAATCTAAAATCTAAAATCTAGAATATTCCTTACCTTTTTTCGCAGATTATAAAATATCTTATTCATACTACCTTGCATCGATAAATCACCGTTCATAGTGACACTTTCAAATCGCCTATCGTTTCTCAATGGATACGAGAATTTCCGTTTATTACTTTAAAAACAACCCGTCCATTACGTTTCTCTTAAAAAATTCTTTCAACTCCGTTGAAAACCGAGCATCAAACAAGAGACAAACGATTTGTTGCCATGGAAATGTTTGGTTCACACATAAGCAACGCACAAATATAATGATAGAATAGCTGAGTGTGTGTACTGTATAGTAAGATGGATGCAACATGGAAATAGAAAGAGAACACCATGTATAGATACTTCCTGTCCTTGTTTAATCAGGCATGCACACTAGTGGACACTGACGCTGCTCGTATACCCCTGTTACATATTTCCTGTACAAGTGCGCGTCATTAGACAAGGACGGAACATCCTCTCTCTACTTCTCTATCGCGTTTTTAGTTCGCTCACGCGCTCTGTACTTATATCTATTACATTTCCACCATAAGCAGCGGCCGTGCAGTGACTTACAAAAGTTCCGAACGGTTCCATCCTGGGCGGACGGTTAATTGCGTTCGGTACTTCGAGGCAGGAAGGTGAGTACAGAATCGCTCCTCTTAGTACTCTTATTAGAAGTGTTATCATCGAATATAAGTTTTTTCAATAAATTCTTATCGTTTTACAATCTTTCTAGAATACAATGACGTCAGCAATCGATCATTTTCGCGAATTTATTGTAAATTAATTGGGGGAATATCTGGAGTTCTTTATCGGTTTCGACTGTAAAATCAGCAACTATTCGAATTTTTCATTCATAATTGTGACGTTTTCGACTCTTCCGTTGCCAAGACCCTCTTGAGAGATTTTTGGCACGTTCCATCACCCTTGTTAAACGAGTGCACATTGGTGGATATATTGATTTCAAAAACCAATACGTGAACGAGGTTTATTATCTCACTGGGACAAAGAAATCCGTTTTATTCGCGAATTTTCCGTGTTTCTTCTTAATTTTCGTGAGTGTCTGGCGCGGAGCATTATTTGAATGAACTTTTCATCGTTCAGATTATATTTCGTTTAAAAAGATTGAAATTGATGTCGAGAGGAAATGAAACAAGGTGCTCGGGCATTCCATCGTTTCCCGGGGAAAGAGAAATATGAAAAAAACGGTCGTTCTTCCTTCTGCCATTTTCGTCCATTACCAAAATGGTATGACCCAAATGTCCCGGGCCGTGAATCAATCAAGCGAATTTTGAATAATTTTTGAATAATATCCAGTTAATAATTTGTGAAACAAATTAATTTCATTTTATCGTTGGAAACAAATTAGTTGGATTTTTCTTTCTTTAGCAGTTTTCGCCGGAGTTGACCTGACGTGCTACTTCAGTTTCCATCATCGCTTCTCGAAACTTCCAACGTCCTTGGTGTTGGAGTCTCCTTGCCCAGGTGAGTACATAGCTTCTAGATACTCGTCGCTGTTCATCCTTACGAGCCTCTCGAGCTTTAGTTGTCAATTGTTATCGTTAAAGGAAGAGAAGCTCGCGACAGATGTTATCGAACAAATCGTTTGTTCTCGAAAAGTTCGAACTTGTTCGTTGCGTTTGAATATATATGGACGGACTCCATTTTTCATGACATCTTCATGATTTGTCATGTCGTGAGTATAGCTTCTGACTACCATATGTTTGTGATTTATGTGAAATTTGACCACTATACCGTGATAGAAAAATATTTCCAATGAATTATAAATATTTTACATTGTGAATTATAAACATTTGTTAGAAATTATATCGTACTTGAGGTGAAAATGAACCATATATCTGCTTATGGAATACGAGGTAGTAAATCATTCGAAACATAATAACGATTAATTAAGTACATATACAATAACGTTTACGAATGAATATTGCGAATTATTGTATGGCTTTAATGCGGTATTTAATGTTTTGATTGCGGTCTTTGAAATGGTATCATAGGTGCTGATATAATATCGCGCGAAAAAGGAAAGACCAGTGGTTAATATTGCATGTGCACCAGTGCGTTGCGCTCGTCGGGGGTGGTTTTGACGCCGGTGCCGAGGAGAGGCGCAGAACGTGTTCGATCGACCCGCGAACGTAGCCCGTGCTCATACTGCGACAGAGTTCGTTTCAGTTAGGCTCAGTCGCTGTTTGTCCGTCGACAGCGTATAATCGCGTCGGCTTACGATTCCTTTTTTCTTCTTGTTTCTTGCGAACTCTCTCGCAACAGCCGTTCTATACGTACGCCGCCAGTATATCGCGTGATCATCGTTCCCGTTGCTTCCCTTACCCTCTCACGTCCTTCGAAGAAGACCTCCCTTTGGTTTTTCCTTGTTTGGAGGGAATTCATCGCTCGGACACATGGACTGCGAAGCACGAGGGTTGATCGAGGCATCAGCGTGATGTACTTTTCAGGTTTCATATTTTCTCTATGATACTTTCTAAGGAGAATTTGGAAGATATACATTTTTAGGAAATAAAGGTTTTTATGGAGTCATCGATAGGTTAGAATTTAATTAACTCTCTTATAACAGGTATTCCAATTTTTTAATATATAAATTTAGCTTCCTCTATGGTGTTAGAGAACATAATGCGGGCATTTTATGATATAACGAATATATTCGTATATATTTTAGTTTATTCATTCGTCAAATTTCCCTAGTAGGCCGGCCTGCAGCTCACATGCAGCACTTAGTAAAAATTTGTTTTGTTAGAGGTTGGCCATTCTTCTTGCTATAAAAATATCGTGAAGTCATATCATATGATAAAGCACCTTCTGAAAGCTAGATGCTCGATAACGAGCCTAATGATTCTCGGTAGTTTGTAATGTCAAGCTTTGAATTGGCGAGATCGCTCTGCTGTCAAACCGCCGTCCAGCGGCGACCACATTCTTTAACCACGTTCAAGGGGTATATCACGCTACAGAAACCATCAAAGGGTTTGCAAGTTAGTTGCCTTTTAGAAGTGGGGCAGTTGGTTGTTACGTGTAATCCGTAGTTGCTGGCTGTTCTCCTTAGTCGCCATACATCATAGAGACGACAGTTATAGTCGCCAGTTGTCCTTGCTAATGGTTGCTTGTTGTCGCTAGTTAGTTCTCGTTATCGTTATGTATTCCATCAATCACGCGAAATTTAACGTATGGGAATTTATTCTTCTTTATTCTTTCTGTAGGGAGATTATTTAAGACGAGGAAAATATAGAATATTTTAAGACGACTGTTTTATGATACAACAAAGTGGAAAGACGATTTAATTTTATAAAGTTTAAGGTAATTTTTTAAAAAACTTCGAATTTAAAAGATTCAAATAGATATCTTAAACGTAATTAAACCCTCCATATCGTAAGAAATTAAATGAAACTGCGCAACAAAGTTAATACATTTAATGTATTATTTTAAACATTTATTTAAAAACATTTATTTAAAATTTAGCATTTGTCAGTTCGTTACATCTGCGGTAAAAGTTGTAACTACGAAGAAGCTTAACATATGGTGCGTCTCAAGACGACAGTAAAAAGTATTAAGAGATTTTTCGAGATTTTTTCTTTTAAGTTTCCAAGTACTTTTTCTATTTAACTTCTTTTTTTTTGCATTTTCTAACAATATTTGATAAATAGAGACGAAATATGACAGTTCTTAGTTCGGGGATTTATTGGTTCGAAAGTTACTTCAAAAGTGTTTCTGGAGTTCGTGCGGTTAATACTTTTAAACTACTGAGTACGACTTATTCCGTATGGCTGGACAAATCTTTGTTGATACTGTAAGCGTAACTGGTCCGGATATTGTCTTGTGGAGATAGAAAAATACACGAAGTATTGATTGAACTACATATTTTTTTAATTCTTTTTTAATTCTTTTAGTTCTTCATATATTGATAATAAAACGATATTCCGCTACTTTGAGCATAATATAGTAATGTTTAAATAAATAATAAAATTTACGCATTTCGTCTTCATGCGTCGATAAGAAAATGCAAAAAAAGTTAAAGAAAGATGATGCGCAGACGCGAAGTTTAGTCAGCAGTAATATTTAAAACCTCTAAAATATATTGTACACATTTATTTGCAAATAAGCTCAATGAAATTGAACTGTAACTGTGTTTCCAATAATGTCTTCGATGTATTGCTCGCCATTATGTCGGATTAACAGCTCTAAGTGATCGACCTTAATCACTAAATGGCGGCCGTGATTCAGTGGTATAGCTTTACATATGACGGACATCGCAGGCGCTTGTAAGACGTCCATTGTGAAACGTTTCCAATAGCACCGTTTATGTGATGGTGAAATCTGAATATATATATCGCTGAAATATATATCGCTTATCACTTGAGTCTGACACGATCGTTTTTAAATAGAATCACAATTTTTTATTCTTTACAAAATCAGTCTTTAAAGATTATGTGCAAATAAAATAGATAAATAGATAAATGGTTGTACAAACTTATAAAACAGATATTACAAGTATATCTAAATAAATGATATATTTATAAATTGTAATATTTGATCTAAAGTTTAAATAAATAAAAGAGATACTCGTGACTTACAATAAACGTATTTTTTTTTCAATTTTTAAACAAAGCAAAAGTGGATAACAATTTTTCAAAGTGTAAAAATCAACACAATGGTTGGTTTCTTTAATTAATCAATAACGTTTAAAGTTAATTAATGTCCAGAGTGGTTTGTACATTTTGTATTTCGCCGTATTTCAACGTTCGATGTGTAAATAGAACTTGATGCCTGAAATATCGAAAAAATAATTAAATCCGATCGTTCCGTCGAATTTGCAAATTGTATACTCGTGTAAAATCGAGTGCGCTTGTGTATGCTGATACGAAAAGTGGTAGTATATTTTTCCTTTTTCGATTATCGTTATCACTTTTTGTGTGGAAAAATTAATTCCGTGAAATGGAAGTGCAATCAATACGGCTTATCACGAAATAATAGCACAACGACGGTACATATTGGTATTGACGTCAGCTTCGCAAAATTTCTCGAGTATCGCGGTCGACTATTTGGGTTAAGAATTCATTTTCAATGTTCTACAAGCACGAGTATCTTATGGATATGAAATTTTCAGTGTACATTTTAATAACCATATTCCATATTGCATGCTGCGGTCCAAGAAAAATCCGCAGTTAATATTCTGCTAATCCCTGCTGCTTTTAAAGACCATAAGTAGTCGTCCGTAAGGTTTAAAAGATTTCGAGTAGATTTGTATTACGTATTTTATCTTCTAATTTTTAAAGAGAGGGTCGTGTTTAATTAATTGAAAATGACGAAACTGTAATGGGACATTATTATCAAATATTAAACGTGGTTCCATTGGGTACTTTTATGGTCTTTGCGAGATATATATGCATTATACGTTGCTATTAGCAACGCGTAGCGATGAACGATGGAGAGCAGTACCTTCGTTATCTCGTCTCGGTTGTGTACATATCAGTAATGCACAGTACTCGTACTAAATATCTTACAAATTCCATACAGATTTTCAGATTAGTTTCGAATAATACCAACACGACCATGATAGTCACAGTACAGTATTAAATGGTGCCACTATGCATAATACACTCCTAAAATGTTTCTACAAATATATTTGTCCGAATATTTTTGTCAGCTACTATATCCTAACCACGATTTATTAAACAATATATAGATTTAAAAAAGAATATATAACGACATTACTTGTTTAGGCTAGATTGGTTTAACTTGTATAGTTTTAGTAACTGTGTAAGATCAAACAAGAACTTATCGTTAGTTTGGCGAGATTTGATTACACGAAGCAACATAATTGCTTTGAAACTCAGGACAGAAAACAATGTCAACCGGTAGACGCGTTTGTCTGGTGAACGTGTAACGCGTGAATAATAGATAGCGACAATCACGCGAACGCTAGTTACAGTTGACTTGGCTTACATTGTAGCATTCAAACTAGAGTATACGAGCCGTAAGCACTATTGAAAGTTCAAAGGCCGACTGAGAAGTGCACTTTATAACTAGCTTTAAAATCACTGACGTCGATGAGGACAAAGGTAAGTTAGAGGGTCATTTATCTGAGCTGGTGTTATTCGACCTGAACTCTGCAGCTTTTCAGAGTTTCTTTCGTTTTTCTTTTAAGAGCAGAGATGTTAACTGGTCTCTTGTTACGTGTAAGAAGTATGTACTAAAGCTTATTTATCACCAATTGGTTGCTCAAAGTCGAGATATACATACCTATATTATATTAATACGTTACAGAAGATTACGCGTTAGTTAGCTTATGAGAATTTATAGTGTGTCACAGATCACAAAAGCAGAATGACTACTTTTTCATAAACGATATATGTATATGAATTGAAAGTTTAACTATTACGTCACATAATAGTATCACTTCTCTCGATAAACGTCGTCGAGTGCATATTGTTAAAGAATATTAGCCATTTGAATTCAATAGTTTCGAAGATACTAATGCTTCTGTGAAGTTTTTGCAGGCTGTTAATTTTTTATTGAGATACTACAAATTTTAAATAACTCGATTAGAAATAAAAATCACATTACATTAACGCGTAGAATGTAACGTAACGTAGATAATGTAAATATAAATTATATTACAAGGAAACAATACGGGTAGGTAATGTGAAACATTCTGGTTAAAATTGCATCCTTTGAAGGCTAGGACACACAGTACTTACGAAGTAGATTAAGTACCAAATGGGGTACTTAAGAAAATTCATGTTGTCATTGTTTAATAAACATCTTCAGCTAATAGCTTTCTGCAAAAGCTGGTTTAAGTTATGCTAGCTTATTCCTTATTAATTGCAATTATATTGTTCGTATCTCCTAGAGGATTAACAATCCATTTTTATAATGGATAATAAAAGTAAATTCCTATTAGGTTGTGCCAAGTTTCTTTCGTTTTATAAAGAAATGACAGTTATGTTATTCTATATTATTTTATATTAAATTGGAAAAAGGTAGATCACACGTAATTCAATAAAATAATATAAAACGAAAAATGTTGTACATCTATTACTTTCTTATAAAACGAAAGAAACTTTTGGAACAACCTAATATTTCTCTACTACGACGCTTCTACAGTGCTAAAATATTTGATAAAAATGTTAAGAAATTCTAATATTGATTTAAGCGTATCGATTTATCTGCTCTTCATATTTGATCAAACAGAAATTGTTAATTATGATTTCCACTTAAAAGCGGATTGCATATTATGAGGATAAATTATCAAATTCATCTCTAATATACACATTAGAGAATCATTCATAGCCGCAATCCTGTTTACCGCTAACATTCCTGGTACTCAATAATTCATTAGGTGACTGCTTTAGCCGCACAGAATACACCTGTAAATAATTAATCGCCATTAATATTCCATCGACTTTTGAAAATCCCTCATGTGATCTATTTCATGCGATGAGAATATGTATAAATTGAGATTGCGATCGACCATCCTCAGTCGGATAAATCGAGTGATTCAAATTATAACACAAAAAAAAGTTAAAACTAGTTACATTATCTTTTTCAATTTTTATGTATTATTTGGCGGAAGAAACTTTGGTAATTGGTAAGTAAAGTTCACCTCCTTAATGTTAATGATTTTAATATGTTATTAAGCTCAAAGTTCTAAGGAATTTTCTATATATATATACATATACATAACTGTGTGCGTATATATATAATATACGTATAACAGCCAAAGTTCAGCTCTCAAGTGTACGCAAAACTTTTATGTTCATTTTACGCTATACCAGTATGTTTCATGAATTTGTTTGCTAACAGTATCGAAACAAATAACAAGCAGAGGACGAGCTATTCATGAATTGTTTTGCCAGCGTGTACGCTGCCAATATTTTCTATTTGAGAAAACATACTTGTTGCTATTGCAACTACAAATATTTTTACAGTCGACGCTTTTGCCGTGAATCATTGGCTAACATGTAAAATCGAGAAAAAACATGGTTTATTGTGATGGAAATGTGGAAAACCGCAAAACCGATATAGAAGGGAAAATAAAGGAAAGGAAGGTAGGGATAAGTAGAAGCTTGGGGCCAAGTTTAATTCACTGAAACCGAGCTGCTTGTATTATCACAAAACAAAATTGCCAGTACGTCATTTCCGTACTCTCGTCCTCGCGAAAATGGTTTTGCTCGTTAAGAAAAAACGAAGAGACAGGGAAGAGAGGAAAAAGCAAACGGAGAGCGCTTTTAAAAAGCTGGCGAACCGTGTGTTACCACAACGAGACACGCGGTGCTATTTGTCGCTTTAAATTGTGTCGCAACTCGTTTTTGAGATCTTTGCCAGGGACGCGTTAAAACACGCTGCAAATATATTTCTGGCTTTTCTGGGGTTTAACTGAAATATGACAAATAACGTTGTAAAATATATGTACTTATGACTTACAGAGTAATTGAGTGTACAAAATATAATAGCCAGCGATTTAGGGCTTTAAAAGATCAAAAGAAAAGAAAAGAAAAGAAAAGAAAAGAAAAGAAAAGAAAAGAAAAGAAAAGAAAAGAAAAGAAAAGAAAAGAAAAGAAAAGAAAAGAAAAGAAAAGAAAAGAAAAGAAAAGAAAAGAAAAGAAAAGAAAAGAAAAGAAAAGAAAAGAAAAGAAAAGAAAAGAAAAGAAAAGAAAAGAAAAGAAAAGAAAAGAAAAGAAAAGAAAAGAAAAGAAAAGAAAAGAAAAGAAAAGAAAAGAAAAGAAAAGAAAAGAAAAGAAAAGAAAAGAAAAGAAAAGAAAAGAAAAGAAGAAAGATAATATGTTGCGGCAGTTTAAGTCGATCTAAGAAAATAGATAACGGGAGGGGGGGAGGGCAAAGCTAGTTAATCTGGAAAGAATCCAAGCGTCAATTTCAAGCATTTACAGAGAATCAAGCGGGCTGGTTAAGGTCGTGAGTTGAGCAATTATCCCGCGTTAGGTTCAATCAGGTTAGTCCCACGCGAAATTGATCCAACCATGCGAAAACGAGTGTATTCTGATTTCTGTCGCAGATACTTCTGGCTAGTGCGGTACCTACATCACTGCTAAACTTCTTTTACGCATCTGATCGCATCTGATCTGATTACGACTAAGAAGATGTACTGTTGGAGATTCTGTCTGCAAGTGATCATAATTGCGGTCTCTGTACCGCCTGTCCCTCTTTACGCTTTTCCGTTAAAGAATGGTAAGTTGATACTGATTAATTATGCGATCGAAATCCTATATAATGGCTACAAAAAATATTTGCATCATTATTCTCGTTTCCTAATGAATCGCTGTTTTAATCAAGTTTTATATTGCATCAAATTTCTGTAGTTACACGAAAGTACTAAATTATAGAAAACTTGATATGCACGGATTTAATTAATTGATAAAGTAGTCAATATATAGGCATTATTATTTATTATATTATATATTATAGGCATTATATATTAGTAATGTATATATACACTTTTGAATTTTAGCCTTCTATTATTCTTATATCCTTTAAACGTCATTTCAAGCTACAAGCGACTTTAACTCAAATAGCTCGATTTCAAGTTCTAACGTATACTGTAAAGCACACTTGCGAAGTGAAACAGTAAACACGATATGAAAACTCTCTCCCCAGTAAGAAATCGAATATCCAATTTCAATCGTGCTTCATCGATGAAGCATCAATGCTACGTAGAAGCATCGTGGCAGTCGCAATGCGGATCCGTTGAACAAAAATTTCCTGGCACGATCGTTTTCGTAACGCTATTAGCCGTTTCAGTATCAGGGATGTTTTAAAAATCCGTATCGGATTGTACCATGAAGCGCAATAGCGCTTCGTTTGTTTATTTACGAGAAGTGTCGATCAACTCGATTGCACTGCTCTTTTTTTTTGTCGAAACATACCGTTCAACGCGTTCACGCTTCACTTCATCAGCTATATCAGAAACGTTACACTAAAGAGTCAAAAGGTTGCCAAATATTCGTGCTTTACCTTTTGTTTGTGTGACGTTCTGTAATTGGTTTTCCAATTCAAGAGGTAATTTATACATTAGTTTTTTCTTTATTTGGTTTACGATTATTTGAAAGAAAAGTAATTACGAGAGGAAACTCTGATAGACTAGCGACAAGCTACGTTCGGAACCGAGCGCGTTGTGAATTGACAATCGTAACCAAACATCGCGACACAGTTCACCACACTACGCGTACAGCATGATCACGCTGAGTGGCGTTGAAACGGTTAACGTAACTGCGCGTACGACCGTCGAATGGCAAAGATATTCAAGCTGAGAATCGTTTTCAGATGCTACAAACAGCAGCTGTGCTGACTTTCAAGGAGAAACCATTCGACATGCTCTTACGTTTGAGCCGGGACTTTCGGTTTGCAGTTTCTGCATCTGCTATAATTCGAGGCCGGACTGGTGCGTGTCGATCATATGCTACCCGCCCGAAGTGAGTATATGCTCATTACTTAAACACTTAACACAACCAGAGAGAAACTAAAGCACACCGTTAACGCTTGCACGCTGGTCGTTAAAGCAGATGCTACGCGAATAGGGTACACAGCGATTCATCTAACTTGCCTTGAATTACTTTTACAAAGAGAAACATGGACAGGAATAATTTTTTGTTACGAGTCGTTTAATTTATTCGTTCGTTAGAACGATTGGTCTGACAAATTCAAAGTCTTGTTCCGTATAAATATTTTTAAACAAGCACGTCATAAGCTTTGTATATTTTTTTTATCGCAACGAAACTGTTCAGAGAAATGTTGAAATTATTAATTACAAAAGAAGACATTTACGTTGTAAAAATGTTAGCGAAAACATTTGTGAAAAAGTTACTTTGTTATAAATTCTACAAAAAGAAATATTGAAAATCACGCCCCATTTATTCAGTTGCACGTATGAAAAGTATTTTGCATTCGCGCAAAAAAATCCCTTAAGGATACATATTTTATAATAATTGGAGTGTCAAAGTTATTACGCGGATTGGCGTACCTTAACCACGTGCCTTTTAATGAAACTAGGTTATTCATTTGTTATTCGTTCCTAACTTTCAACTTTATGATTTTTGCGGAATAAAATTTTATATTCCGGTTCAGTTTATAAATGATTCATTTAGAATTTAATAAAATTAGAGTTACAGCAGTGCAATTTAATAAAGAACAAATAATCATTTGTACTTTATTAAAATGTTCTTTTAGCGTCTCGTTTTAATATTTCTCTAATAATATTTTGTTAACCGTTATATTTAAATGAAGGTTTTCAAAGCAGAGACGTACTTTAACGTAGGAAATGGACGTACATTTATAATGAGAATTCAGAAGCAAAAATATTTCATACAAAAATAAATATTCCCCATGTGTAAATAGCTACGTTATGACTTTTATATGTATCTAACGTTTTTCCATGCAAGGTAACGTATATTTGCTTCTTCGCTTCTTCGCTTCTGAGTAGTAAAACCTGGCATTCATGCGGCTGATAGGTAGTTACGCGCTGACAACGAAAAACATAAAATGAATAAAAAGCATGAGCCATCCTATAAAAAAAATAAAGCTGCTTTTATCTTTCATTACATATTCGTCAGAATATTGTTAATAAATATTTAAGTTCAGATTTCATAAATTATGAATTTAAATAATGATTTAAATAAATGCATAGGATTGGACATTTATTTATATATGTATCTGTGAACACTTTTTGACATAAAATTTTTATAACGACTAAAATGACATATTCCGATATTAAATTAATTTGATGAGAATAAAAACTGAATTTTTTAAACGAGATTTTGTATGAAGTTACATTTATTGGGAGAAATTCATTCTTTTATAATATGATAAAACGAGACTCATAGTCTGTATAAATCATTTCATGGAATATTATGTGTATGTACATGTGTTCTACGCTTTTATTATAAAAATGCTAAATGAACATAACGATCAAATGCATCGACAAATGCATTGAACATATCGATTGTTATTTTGAAAAATTGATTATCTTTTATTTGTTTCGAACTACAAATTGATTGAGACATTCGTGTTTGCTAAATTGCGAATTTAACGCAATGAAGTCGTCTGAATCCCTTGCTAGCATGTAAATATAGCGTCGAATTAACAGGTCAATTACTTGAGGTTGGAACTGAAAGAAAGAGAAAGATGGAGGAGGTCTTGCCTTTGAATGCTGGATACTTCTAAAGCCCACAGTTCGCTGAAATTGCCAGAGAATTCAATTAAATGGCAAATTAAACCATTGAACTGAATCTGTTTCCAATCGTGAGCTTGGAGGTTCTACCCTTTGAATTTTTAAACCAGTCATCCTTCTTTTGTACGTATGGTAACGAATATAATTCATAAACTAATGAAGTGTGTAATTCAATTGAAAGCTCTTTTCACTGAATTCAGTTTAGACTAAGAAAAATGATATAATAACGAAATTATCAATTTACAATTTATAGAGCGTATACTTTATTCGAAAGTGAAGTTTATTACTGCAAATATTAGTTGGCTATTTATAGCCTGTTTGAAAAGGTGATTTAATTTCGATTGATTTTCGATAAGTTTTTGTTGGTTTACTCAGGTTAATTAATCTCCAATAAAATAGAAATACCAATCCGGTAGTATAATTGCTTTCTTGCTTATTACTTTTTTACTAATTAGCGATGCACGATTCCAGACCAGTAAATATTTTTCCATCGGGAGAAGTCAGGTCGAGAGATGCAAGATTTATACGCTCGTTCTGTCAGTTATCCCAGTGTCTGTTACGCGATAGAAAATGAACGAACTGAATAATAAATGCATTATCGGCATGAAGATTGCTTGATGTAGGCCACCGCTTTTTTTCTATCCTTCCGATACCATTTTTCTTTTCTTTTTTTTTTTTTTGCGAAACACTTTGCTAGTCGTGAGAAGCAGCAATTCCCTTCTGCGAATCAATTACGGTTCACGAGAAATTGTATTATAGCCTGGAACGTATTCAAATTATCTTCAATTATTCTCGGCTGTTTCCATTTCCATTCGTCTCTTACGTAAGTACTCGTTTGATGTACGTACATAGTGAGACAATAATCGTTAACACCTTTAATGTTTTCAGTATTATAGAATAAGACGCGAAAATACGTTGAAACCTGACTTTTAGATTCGCGAGACTTTATAAGGCTTCGAAAGTCTCTTGTTTCAGGCCGAATAAAAAATTGTAGATGAAGAATTACATTGCGAGGTCTGTTAAGGAAAATTTTAAATCGTATCGTTGTAATAGGATTATTTCAGCGAGGGAAATTACGTGTTGCGTGCGAAGCCACGAGCTTTCTTTCAGGCTAATATACATAATTGTCCTATCGAACTTTCCATCTAAACCGTTGCGCTCACACGTGGATTTTGCATTTCAATTTTCTTACTTACAGTCCAGTCCAGTGAGACCAAGTTAAATTTTTCAGCCCTCCGAGGTAGAATATGTTTTATAGAGAGACGTACAACGCCATGAAGGGGAGACAGATCAATAAATTGGGTTATCTTTAAATTACTGACAATCATTTCATCGACGCGGTTTCACCGACACCGAGTCCCCCGGCAACGTCTGTCAAAGCTTATTTACCGATACACTGAAATCAACCACAATCATTTTACCGACCTCTTCCTTTGCTGACAGTTATTATACTCGCTGTCATATGCTATCGTTGATTATACATCTTTATTTACAAATTCGTTCCTGTGTATAACGAAACAAAGGAAGAAACGAAAATGATACGTTTCATGACGCATTGTTAAATTATTAATTAACGAGAGTTACATATCTACATGAATGCTTTGAAATGTCAGTTATAATTCATGAAAATGGATACAAGCCATTTTACTATACATAAATAGAATTATAAAGACATGTTACGTACTAATGCTTTTACGAAATATATTTCTGTATACGTTTGACGTTTCTGTATTATTCCTTATGTGCTTTCTGCTCTTGTGTTTAGCTCGTCGGAAGTAAAAATACGTTAAGCGAATCAGCTAATCTATTCGAGCGTTTCAATGGCTCAGTCTTCTCTTATGCAACTACCAAAAGAGAAGATAAGTCTTTGGTTATAAAACATTTCATAACGTCCAAAGTAACGGGGCACTAATTAGTTGAAACTTTAAGACAGACCAGATATCGGTCATCGTCCGTAAATACATTTATTACGATCGTTTAAAGTTTAAAGAAACACCGTTATAAAATCGTAATACGAGACAAAGCGATTCAGAACTCGAATTCATTTGTTGGAACGACGCCATGGGCAAAAGTAGATAATGGAAAATTTAATACGATACGATTTAAAACTTTCTTCCAAAGACCATTTGATAGCGCCGACGTAATCAAGAGTGTGACGATATTGCCAGAGACGTTTCTGCAAATAGAAGACTAACTGATTTACGAATTGCCGTAACACGATTGCCGCTGGTAGTATGGTTAGTAATCGCTTTATTGAATTTTCGCTTGATGTGACATCGTCGAGAGTTTCTAGCGAAATTCTTCTCCCTGTAAAACTATGTTTCTACAGCAATGGCTGTAATTTTCGAGTTACCGTTTGCGAAGAAATCTTTTTCTTTCTTACGTGTAATAGATTATTTTTAAGTTTTAAGTTTTAAATTACATTGGTAACCTTCTATAATTTATTACTCGAAGGTGGTAATTTTTTCTTAAATAGTTTGTTTTTCCTATAATTTATTATAATATATTTTACTACAGAATCCTCAAAAACATGATGTATGTATATATATCCTGAAATATTATCAGTCTATTGTCAAGTTATAGAACATTATGGAAATTGCCAATTAAAGTCATAAAAAACAAAAAATAAGGAAGTTCGTTAAAATATGTGATTTTCCAATCAAGATATAGAATTTATTCGAGTAATATAGATTACGGTAGAGATGGTGACGGTAACAATGAGTGGACTGACTCTTCGTGCGAAAACAAATTGGAAGCGCAGAGCGATGTATTGTTTCAGCGAATATCGATTTTAAAGCACGGTTTTAAAGTACGTGTGCGTTTGACTAGGTGTGTTAATTAATATTGCTGTCTGATTTTCGATATGTAAATACAATATCTACATATCTTTAAACTTATGATAATTGAACTAACAATTTTTTTAAATTTAAATTAATATTTATCCTTTTAAATGCAACAATTTTTTTTAATAATAACTTCACGCGTAAGTCAGCTGCGCACATATTTGATCGTTCTTTAAAGCTTGAATCTCTGCGAAGAGAAAAAATCTTTCAACCAACAAGAACTGGTTCTACGTTTTCTATCCATTTCCTTCCAGATAAATCTCTCTATCTAAAATCCTTATTTCCGTATTTCCTTGAAAAGGTTAAAGTCGTTTTGTATAAAATCCAACGTAGAGAAGAAGGAAGATCCGCAAAAGATTCTTTCAGCTTTCCCTATGTTTGAGCTCGAATCAAAGCAATCCTATTCCCAATAGGGTGACTATGCGTTTAACTTCTCATAGAATCTCTCTGATTCCGTGTGATACCTTCGGTGTTTTTGAAGTATGTAATTGATATTTACTTCGTAACGTCGACGCTTTGCAGTGCGAATTCAATTTTGAGTTGCAATTTCCCTGTTTGCGTGGCAAAAGCATAAAAAAGCATAAAATCGATAGCGCACCTTTCGATAAACACGTTTTCTTTGCTGATGGCGCACTGTAAATATAAATATTTGAATAAATATCGCGAATTTCATGTTGCTAAAAGATTTATACTATTTATTCGTAAATAACTGTTGGATATGTTTAAGTTGAAACCACTGCATTAGGTCTTTTTTCTTGTTTAAAATTATTTGTATTGGTAAATTGAATGAAAGTTCTAACATGTAATTTGTTCTTCTTTTATAAATAGTTTACAGAGGATAAAGCGTGGGTATCTCACGACTGTCGCGATCATGACACTATACATACCTATGTATAGCACGTATACTAAGCTAACTAAAATAGCAAGTCAGAGAAATGGAAACTTAGGAAAATCTAAAGGAAGATAAAACGTTCGAGCCTTGCCAGGAATATAAGATGCTAAGTAATCTTCCTAAGTAATCTCCTCCAGCTTTTTCTAGTTTGATCAATAATTATTAGTACATGTTAGGAAAATAAATAGAATTTTTGTTCTCAAGCGAGGTATAATTTAAATTTTGTATGTACACAAAAATGTTAAATATCTGTAATAAACATGGTATAATCAATTTTTTTACATAAAATTATATTGTATAGGCTATTGTTATTTAAACATTTTAAATTGGACGAAGGAAAAAAATGACGCAAATAAAACGTAGGACATTTTAATTAAAGAGACTAATATAGAGATTTATCTACTTAACTGTGATTAAATCATCTCCACTTAACGCTCTACCTCTTCTATTAATTATGCTTCGTTAAACTATGATTACAGAGGATGGGTTTTTTGATAAAATGACATTCTGACAAATATATATAGATCGATATATATAGATATAGATAGACAAATATATAGATCCTTACAACAGTAGTTATGAATGAACAGTAGTTATTGTATCAATTCCGTTCTTCAGAAGCTTCATTTGTGAAAAGACAATTCGCCAGAATATGGATTCACTGTAGTTATAACTATAGGATTTCAATCTAGTTGACAGACTTGCTTTACGTAGAGAATATCTGTCTCTTGTTCTACCTTATCGCGATTCTCTCCTCATCTTATACGCTTTGTCGAGCAAAGTAATATTGGCATATATCTCGGCTCTGGTTACAATCATTAGTTTCCGCCTAAACGGTTAGAATCACATAGCTCGCGCTCTAGTCTCGTTTATTCAACATTCAGGCCATATGGTCGCATGCGACGAGTTTTATGTTAATTCCGACCGATTACAATACCTTTCTTTCGTTTACAAGGAACGACGAGACTGGCAGTTGCGTGATTTCCAATGCAAAAGCCGCGATATCTGCACGATAACCTAACTTCAACCGATTTTGTTGTACTATTCTTATGTGGACTTCGTTTGTACCACTTTCGTAACAAAAATAGAATACGTAGAACACAGCATTCCGTTATGCGATATTGTCGATTCCTAACATCCGAAAAATCAGAGATAATTATTTCCCTACAGTTGTACATTTGTGTGAAAAATTACGAACGTAAAGTTGTTTGGTGCATGCACAGTCCTCCCCTCCCCTGCATTTGCGTGGACATGCTAGAAAGATTCACTTTTCCACGGTGAAACTGTATGTATTATAATTTCATTTTTACAAAGGTCGAACATCCTACTATGCATAAATTTAATATTAATATAAGCAGGTTTCGTGTTAAGTATTACATCTGACGTATAAGCACACGTGTGTACGAGCCTTGGTTTTAAATGTCTTATAGTAGACACCGAAAAGATTATTCAGTTGGATATCTGACTCAACATCAATATTTTACTAGGAGATAACATGTTAAGAACACGTTGGTGGATGGCATGGGAGATGATGAATGAAGACATACTTCTGCGAGATACATAAAATAGTAGTCAGAACGTATTTTGGCGCTTGGGGACAGTGATACTGTCGCTGGTGATACTGTCATACACCTCCATTTATAAACTTTCGAAAATCGATGTGACCTTCAAACTTTAGTGTATTCTGTTTCACAGCACAAAATGTTTCCGAAACGTACGTTTATTGTTACAATGAACTTGACTAATGGCTCTGAAATACTATCCTTGAAAAAACAATGGGCGAATTGGAGCAAAGAAAAGAAGGAAATAAACAAAGACCTGTTGGTTCGTAAAAATAAAATATGCTACAGGAAAAACTTTTTCCAACGGATTGAGATGCGACAAGCTTTAAAAGCTATGACGCGAATCGAGCGTTTGTCTACAAAAGCGCATTTTCGGTGGATATATAGATATACATGTATATGTGACGAAATATACTAAAGCAATATTGACCCTTTGTCGCTGAAAGTATCAAACTACAAAACTTCCTTTCAAATTTTCAGAATAAGAAAATCAGGATCATGATAAATAATTGGAACATAATTAAAAATAATATATCTTCTCTATAAGATAATGAATACATTGGTTCATTTAATTTTTATGGATATTCAAACGCTTCTGTGAAATAAAACGTCAAGATTATAGAGTATAAAATTCATAGCTATGAAATAACTAAAACTCTGATGTATTATTAAAGATATACGTTAGGTTGTATGTAGTGATACATACAAAGATTACATGTACAAACCCATAATTAACACAATGCTACCGCAACTATTCTGCAATCTACCTTGCCCAAAACACTCTTCCAGTCACCTCCAAACTCTTCAATTCTCTCCACCTAACCACCCACAAACCATTCACAAACATGCAATTCTCGACAAAAGAAGAACTTATCGTCAGTTGTCCTTAACATCTCGTTCATTCATTTGGTCCCTATCCCCCTATTTCCTCCCACTGCGATGATCGCACTACATTTTTCCACGTCTCTATTCTATTCTCTGGATGACCTGAATTCTCGAGCAGTCGAGTGACGATTGATCTGTACAATTGATCGATTTCTGTTTACTACAGCCATGCAGGAAATTTCGCCTTGGAAAACGATGTTGTGAGTTTGAATGCTTGGACCACGTAGAAAACATTACTGGAACCGGTGAAATTTATGTCCTTGAGGATAAGATATCCTCCAGCTCCTCGACTCACCAACAAACGCTACTCTGGGCGATGAGCTCAATGGTGCTGTTGCGGCTATTCTAATTTTTCAACAAGGATCCAGATGGCGCCGTTGACGAAATTCAATCATTATAAACGTCAACGATCAACATCAGCCATCAGGCAATTTCATATTTGTGACTTATTTCTTCTGCGTTATTTCTTCTAATTTTATTGTTAGTTCTTCAATTTGTATTCCAAAAGATTGAACTCCTTTTACGTGCGTGTGTGTTTTTCTTTTTTTTGTAACTCGTCGAGTTGCAATTCTAATTTTCGCACTTCCTCCTTCATGTCCTCTATGTGCTTCTCGAACTCTTGTGTCGTCCTGTCTTTGTCGGAACATTCTACTTGAAGATCAGCGAGTTGATGCTCGGGATCGTAATTCAATTTTTGGTCGTTAGCAGTAATAAGCTCACGTAACTTCACTTTTGAACTTGATCTTGTTTGGTCTTGATTGTGTTTTCGTGGTGCTTGTGGTGTTCTAAAAGTAATCGTCACGTTGCTTGCATTTTTAGTGCACATTGATACACTGCACTCTGCAGTTCTGTCTGTACATTTTCTTCTTTTCCCTTACTCCTCTTTCTCTTTCTAATGAATTCTTTTTATTCCGTAAAATAGTTTTTGTATATTCAATTTTGTTAAGTGCAATCCTTATTTCTGATAACTTACTTTTATTAGATAATTCTTGTGAAACTTCTACTACATCTTCCATATCATTTTGAGTGCGGCTTCTACCTTCAGTAAATTTAATATCTTGAACCGTATCATTAATTTCAATAGCTCTTTCGGTATCAAGTAAATCGCACTTATTATTTAATATACCTTTTGAATTGACTTCTGTCTCTGTATCTTCTTCGAGTTTTCTTCGTTCTTCTAATCCACCCTTCTCATTTTCTAGGATCTTCCTTGTTGTTACGCCGCCTAAAACATCTGCACGCCAGCCCGCGCCAGCTCGCGCCACCGGACAACAACCGGCCTGCGTAACGTCACTTCGACCCTCAATAAACCTAAGGACCCACCATAACTTTCACTTCCCTGTATTGTTTCGCCATGTGTCTTCAATCCGTTTGTCTTGAAGAATTTCTAAAGCTTAAAAATATTCTCGAAACACAGTCGGTTTTTAGAGAGGTCCTTGGGTTTATTAGGCGTACTTAAAACACGGAGAAAGCGGGTATGCACCCATTAGGAAAATCCGAATAGCCCTCTAATAAAACAAGCTATGTTTTCCTCACGCACACAGTCATCTATCCACCACGATGGTAGGAGACTTCCTACTCATCCCTTCGAGCAGTAGTGCAGGTCATGACCAATCGACACCGCGGTTCGTTACCCTCACTTTTCCTAACGAAAGTGGGAACAACGAATCCGCGTTCTTTAGACACAGGGGCACACCCACACCGAACTTTTCTTCTGTATTAGAAAAAGAGCGACAGTCAGTCTAAAAACTAACGCCTAACGCGGCAGTCTACACATAGCGCGAGAGTCGCATACTTCACGAAAATCTTTTGTCGGTTCTCGGTGTTGTCGAACATACATCTTCTCTCCTAAATATATTATAGTGCTAAGTCCATTAATACATTAATTTCCATTATAAGAGCCCTGCTCTAGCGTACATATCTATCACATCTTCGTGCGACAAGTTGTTAACTATTTATTTCTCTACGTCAGTGTAATCTAAGTGTTGGAAATATATAATTTATAATTCAGTGAATCACAGTGTTATACAAACTCAATCACCCCTATTATCTCAACGGAAATCAGGGGATCGATCAATTCGTGGTGTCGATTGTTATAATCGTAACGGGGATTTACGACCCCCGTTGACGTCTCTCCTCGCGGTTACGTCTCCCCGCAATTGGTCGGAATTTACACTTGTATCTTCATCTTTTTTAACTTCGACTTTATCCGATCTCCTAGGTCTGCCTCTATGTTTCGCTTCATCAGTTGCTATTACACCCGTTACTGCATTATCATTTTCTACAGATTTATACCTATCGCTATCACTAGCTGCGTTCGTTAAAAGAACTTCCCTTCGTTGACGAACTTATCAGTTGTTTTGTTTTCACTATCTGAAATTGATTTTTGTTTAACACCTCTTTTTTCTTCTTTGGCAAATTTATTTTCTACATTTTCCGATGCCTTTTGTTTATTAATTATTTCAGACTTGTCTTCGATTAATTTCGTCTTTAAAGCGCTTCGCAAAATTTTATTTGTGTTTGATTGTCTGGTTTGATTATAAACAATTTCTTCAAATTTTGGCGAAGTAGCAGGCTTTGCAGCAACATTATAACGACTGCTCCGTTTACTACTATCTAACATAGATGGAGATGGATTCTTGTCATCTTTATTCTCTAAGGACTTCTCTTGTGTATTAGCATCTAAATTTCTCGACATAAGATCTGCTGAAGTTTTTGATTCTGTAGTGTCACACGCATTTTTCGCTGTCATCATTTGGTCTTCTTCTATAAGCAAATGTTCATTATTGTAAGCATTATCTCTTGCTTTTTGTATGGATTCTAATGATATATTTTGTTCAACGTTGTCTATTGATTTTGTATCATTTTCAGCAGTTTATTTACTAACTGCTTCTAATTCCTTCGTTTCAATTTGGTTTTCTTTATTTGTATCGCCGTCCAAAATATTTCTCATTGAAATATTATCCTTCTTGTTATGATCTTTTTCTGCTTCTCCTAAACTTTTACTTTTTTTGTCAAACCATTCTTGTAAATTTTGAGTATCTTGTGACGAAGATGGTGACAAATCATTATACAATACTGTAATATCTTCTTTCCTTCGTTTCACAGACTCTTTCTGGTATTCTGTTGAGCTATTGACATCAAACATTAAGTCTGTTTTAATGAAAATATAATCCTGTGAAGCGGTGTCAATTGATACTTTCTTTTCATAAGAATGTTCTACATTAGACTGCAATTCTTTTGAAAATTCTTTCAAAACCATTTCTTCATTTCCTACAGTAACGTCTGTTTTCTCCAAGCTTTTGTTCAAATTATTAGAAACTAAACTACCCTGATAACTCCGACTAGTCGCTGCTTTAATAGTCTCCTTTAACAGTTTTCTTAACTTGATTTCGTTCTGCTTCTGCATAGCGTCTAGTATGGCCCGAATACTTGGATCCACGCCAGTAGCCATAGCCAAGCCGGTGAAAATTATCCTTTGTTCCGTGGTATATATAGGGTAAAACGAATGGTAGACCGCAGCATAGTGGTTTCCAACGATCCACACTTGTTCTAATTCCTCACTCAACGTCTTTCGTGTCCATTGACGTAGAGAAAAGTAAGTTATTGTAATATCGGAATATATTAAAGGTGTAATTTTGTCCGATTAATATTGGTTAAATGCGTTAAAGTGAAATGTTTGTAGTATCGTGGACGAAAGGCCTGGGCAATATCGGACGAGCTATGAACAATGTCGCGAGAGCCGAGGCGCCGTCGGGCCCATCAATGTGTCATCGGTCTTTTCAAGTGCATAGTTTCGTGGAAAAGACCTACGTGACCCTGGCCACGAGCGTCTGCAGAACACGTGTGCGGTGGGCCTAGGAAAAGGGCAATGGAATGCGACAACAGTTAGTCGAAAAGCAGAGTGCGAGTCGAGAAACAGTGTGCGAGTCGAGAAACAGAGTGCGAGCGGAGGAGCCGAGTGCGAGTCGAGCGGAGACGCAGGTTGCGAGTAGCGTTGCCGAGAGAGTGTGGATTGCGCTGTGTTCTGTACGTTTGGTATGAATAGTTCAAGTTAAGCCTCAATCGTCTTATCTGTCTGATTAACATCTCTATTGTCCACGTTTTGTAAACATATTACATCACGATATTACATATTTTGGGGGCTCAGCCGGGATTGGACAAGACAGAAAACGAAACGGTTTAACAGAGCTATTCGAGCTAGTTGTGAATTTACCGGTACGCGGTGCGGTAAAAGACGATATCGTTGACTGTTTAAGTTTGTGTTGTGTGAAAAATGGCCAACGTCGGGGACGAACGGTTGTCGGGTGAAGAGGGTTCGACGCTGGAGGAGCTGAGGAATAAGCTCGCGCGAATGAACCTCCCTATATCGGGTGCGAGGTCAGTGCTGATTGCAAGGCTGAATCGGGCGTGTAGGGCTGGACAATCGTATCGTAAGGGATCGACAGGCGGTGAAGAGCTAACCGGTCAACGAGATTTAGAAAGTGTACAGAGAGCTGAGCGTGATTGCAACGAAGGTGAGGATGTTGAGAAAATGAATACGAAGGAGTTGAAGGAGCGCCTCGCTAGTTTGGGTTTAAAAACGACGGGAAGAAAAGTAGAATTACGCGCACGGCTACGAGCGGCCATGGATGGTAATGACATATCGTCGGAAGAAGAAAGCGACGACGAAAGTGAGGATGAAGATGACAGAAAAAACGCCAGAGGATACAAGAGAGGTACGCGAAGGTTGTATCAGGGCCGTGACGAATGTTGTCGAAGGGCATGTGTTGGTTCGACACTGAGTTTTAGAGACGTCGAAGATGCATTAGAGTCGTTTAGTGGCAACAGAGGTGAAAATGTCGAACGATGGTTCGAGTCGTTCGAGGAAGTCGCTGATACGTGCATGTGGTCGGATGGGCAGAAGGCAGTCTACGCGAGGAAGCTGCTGAAGGGATCAGCGAAAATATTTGCGAGCTTCGAGTGTCATGCCCGGACTTGGCATGAGTTGAAGAGGGGGCTAGTGAAAGAATTTTCGAGGAAAGTCAACAGTAGGCAAGTTCATCAGAAACTTGAAGAAACAAAAAAGGAGAGTGATGAAGCATGTTTGGCTTACATGTATCGTATGCTCGAAATAGCCAGCCATGTGGACATGGAGGAGGAAGCAAAGGTGGAATACATAGTGGATGGAATAATAGACGACGAGAACAATAAGGCTGTATTGTATGGCGCTACGTCAATCAAAGAGTTGAGGAAGAGGTTAGTAATGTACGAAGAGCAGAAGAGTCGCAGAGCAAAGTCGATTGTGAAGTCGGCTAAAACCCAGAAGAACGGGAAGCCCAGTCAATCTGTAGATGCAATGAAGAAAAGAAGATGCTTCATTTGCGGTAGTGAGGATCATCTAAGTGTTACGTGTCCGGAGAGGGGAGAAGGTGTTAGGTGTTTCAAGTGCAGCGGATTTGGACATATTGCAGCGAGGTGTACGGCACAACCGAAAGAGACTTGCGTAGTGTCAAGATCCGAAAAGGGGAAGTATGTGAAGGAAGTGGCGATAGATGATTGTAGGTTTGTGGCATTAGTGGATACAGGTAGTAACCTTACGTTCATACGAGCGGATGAGTATGTGAGGTTAGGATCACCACCTCTGGGAAACTGCAAACTTAAGTTTGATGGTTTTGGTTCCGCTGGCAATAGTACCTGGGGCGAGTTCACAAGGGTAATGACGGTCGACGGGTGCGACTTTACTGTCACTCTGCATGTTGTCTCGAATAAGGTAATGACAAGACACAGTCTACTCTTAGGTACCGACTTTTTAGACCAGGTAGAGTTGCGAGTCAAACGGGGCGAGGTGACATTTTTACGACTCGACGATCAGACCGACGGTCACGAGGACGCGCCGGATGTACTGAGGGTAAACGCGATAGAACAATCCGACGAGATCGACTTGTCACATGTACGAGAATCTCATTACCGTGAAGCCATTCGGGATCTTATTAAAGGGTATAGGCCGGAGAAGAAGAGAGACGTCGGGATAACCGCGAAAGTAGTTTTGGAAAGCGACAAGCCGGTAGCGCGAAGACCGCGAAGACTGGCGCCGTCGGAAAGAAAGGAAGTAGATGATCTGATGGAAGCGTGGATAAACGAGGGTGTCATCAAATCGTCAGACTTGGAGAATGCGAGTCCGATAGGTGTAGTTAGAAAGAAAGATTTGTGTGTGCGTGTGGCTAGATGGGCCTTATTACTAGGCGAGATTACGTATCAGGTCATCGGCCGTCATCGGCCGGGGAAAAGTATGCAGCATGTAGATGCTCCGAGTAGGAACCCCCTGCCGAGCACTATGTATGTAACGGAGAGTGAAGACGGGCTGATTGCACGGTTGAGAAGGACACAGAACAAGGACATCGAAGTCCGTAGGATTTTGGACGCCGCAACGTGCAGTCAGGCCGATGGGCAGGTAGTAAGAAACAATATTTTGTATAAGGAGTGTGAGGACGATGTGCTAATAGTAGTATCGAAGGCGATGCGGGCTCAAGTAGTCGGGCAAGCGCACGAGCGTGGGCATTTCGAGGTTACCAAAACAGAAGCTATGGTCAAGAAGGACTTCTGGTTCAAGGGGTTACGCGAAAAGGTCGAACACGTGGTATCCAACTGCCTTGACTGTAGCCTAACCGAACGAAACATCGGTAAGCTAGAAGGGAACCTGCGAAATTACAAGAAAAGAAGAAAGCGTGCGAAGCAGTACCGAAGGAAGGACCCGCACACACCTCGATTTTATGAAACCTTGGGTCCTAAACGCCGAAAGTGACGCATCTGATGACAGCGAGATAGAAGGCAACATCTGAGGGCAGATGTTATTGCAGGATGGCCGAATGTAGTATCGTGGACGAAAGGCCTGGGCAATATCGGACGAGCTATGAACAATGTCGCGAGAGCCGAGGCGCCGTCGGGCCCATCAATGTGTCATCGGTCTTTTCAAGTGCATAGTTTCGTGGAAAAGACCTACGTGACCCTGGCCACGAGCGTCTGCAGAACACGTGTGCGGTGGGCCTAGGAAAAGGGCAATGGAATGCGACAACAGTTAGTCGAAAAGCAGAGTGCGAGTCGAGAAACAGTGTGCGAGTCGAGAAACAGAGTGCGAGCGGAGGAGCCGAGTGCGAGTCGAGCGGAGACGCAGGTTGCGAGTAGCGTTGCCGAGAGAGTGTGGATTGCGCTGTGTTCTGTACGTTTGGTATGAATAGTTCAAGTTAAGCCTCAATCGTCTTATCTGTCTGATTAACATCTCTATTGTCCACGTTTTGTAAACATATTACATCACGATATTACATGTTATTTACCTATTCAAGATAGCAAAGTAAACATACCATATAGAGGATTTACTACTGTTAACACTCGGTATTCTCGTATTCAAAGTATTTAACCAAATAATTTGGGAATCCAGCGGACGAGCTTGTATTTAATATGATTATATTTAATATAACAACTTTACTCAATATACGCGTAGGATTTTAAATGTCATGAGGGTTGCAGCGGACTCAATTTTAATGTACCTCGATATCTTAGCTTCTTATAATATCCTAATAAAATGTTATTTATCGATTACAATTGTCCTGTCGTATTTTATAGTGTTTGCTTTATAAATGTGAACTTTATTTAAAAAGAGTTCATCGATGATTATCCATTACAGGTTGTTAATAAACCTGAATTATGCACAAAGGAATTGCCGTTAATAACTTAAGATTCTCTGCCCGTCGTACAGGGTACATATAGTAATTATTCTCGACGATCGTAACGTTTAAGTCCAATTCGAGCTTATAGTCCCATGCGAGTTAAACAACGACAATAGTTTGAATTTCTATTTGTTCGTTTGTCGTCTGTTTATACCCGGAGCACCTGCTGTAAACCAATACAAAATTTATTAGATCTGTGGCGGATCGGTATCAACAGGACGCCGACAGGTCGAGGCATCAACGCGGCGCAACACCTCCCGGGCGATCCGCGGGTACCAACCGCCAACACTAGAGGGCTACGACGACAACGTGTCTGTCTGTCTAACACGCTAGCGGTCGAATACACGAGCGATTGATATAAATACCGCACCTAGCGAGACTCCCTCTACGTCTAAGGCAGAGACTACCGGGCACAGCCTTACTGACGAGTCCACCGGTAGTCCCGGGACGAAACGCACTCTCACTCTCTTTTCATCCGCCTCAGATCTATAAATAACACATATAAAACTTATTAATTTATAATTAATATAAAATAGGAGAGCACGAAACTTCCTATTTTATGGATATGTTAAATCTTTGTAAAAAATACCATATCATAAGTATCATTTTAATCGTTCTAAAGGATTTAGCCGCATAAAGCTGTGACCCTTGGAAGAATCGATGTTCACGCGTGACAAATTGAAATTGTGCGAAGGTTCCGGTACGAACATCACAAGCCAAACATCGATACCAGGGGCACAGGCACATGTTCTGGGTTCATTATATATTTATAAAGGGCTGACGATTCAGTGGATGGTCCGGGTAAATTTAAATTGTAAATGAACGCATTGCTGGTTTCAAGTAAAAGCCTGGATAAGAGCGGATATGGTATGAGAGTCTGTCGTGGAAAGGGGAACAGGCCGCTTTTATTTGTAAAGTTTGAATCTCCTCGATATTGAAGATGTTGAAGCTGCAAGTATGTATTTCATTTTAATCAATTCGAGACCGAGATTTAATTGTAAGACGATACCTAGGTGTCGGTACGATCTGAATGTTTAGTTGGAATGATTCTGTGTTTTACTCTCTCCAGGGTATCCTTTTCATACTTTGATTTTAAATCGATGACAATCTTAAATAGTATGCCTCATATTTTTAAAATATAAAATTATATACTATGTTATTCTATAATGTATTATGTACAGTTATATATATATATATATTATATTATTTATTATATATATATATATTATATTATTTATTATATATATATATTATATTATTATATATATGTATAATAATTCTATATTGAAGAAAATATGAAATTAACATGATATATACATTACTACATAAGTTATATATAAAATATGTATATTATACCCTTGCCTACTGACTGATATGAATTTCTTTCGGTCTCGAATGCGTTAAAAGAGAGCGCAAAGAAGTCGAAATTACTTATTGTAATTAGTAAAACGACCTCTTTAAGTCTTTCATCGAGACAGACAATCTACAGGTATTAATCGACCAATTTCTCCAAGCTGATAACTTCGAATTGATGTTTATATATAAGAAGTGTTATGTGTTAATCTGTCTAAATGTTTAAAAGGTGTTATAAATTAAATGTTGTTAAACGATATGTAATTGCCTTTTGATCGTAAATTTTACTATCAAGGGGTCTTTTATGTATGCGTAATCATTGTGAATTATAACAATTTATGTGATCGATATTAAAGGTGTTTAAAAGCATATTATTATTATATATTATTATTCTATATTATTATTCTCCTATATTATTATCCTATATTATTATAGCATTCCTATATTATTATAATATCCAATTACATGTTGATACACAAGATATACAGATTATTATTTATAACGTTTTGGTTTTCTTAATTGAGTCATTCATTTAGTACAAATGATAAGAAATTAGTAATAATTCACAAAAAAAGGATATTGTAGTAGAAATATTATAAAAAAACATTTTCTGTTTTAGTGTAGAGTTACTCCTTCTTACAGACAGTGTCGTACAAATCTGTACGTCTCTGAGAAAATGTAGGTATCTGAGCCCTTACTTCCTCAACAACTTTTAGATCTGTTAGAAAAAAGAAACATACGAAGTAATAAGTAATGCTTACTAATAAATTCAACAAATACAGAGGAAGATGGCTAAATCGATAAATTAACGAGACTAAAAATTAATTACATCATGGGTCTCTCGCTTTTAATTTTAAGCTGTAAATTACCGATATCGGTGACTGCCATATTCTCTTGAGTTTCCAAATCGTAAAGAATCTTTCCCCAGGGATTGGTCAACTGTGTATGCCCCCATGCGACGTAACTTGCTGAAGGAACACGAGCCGGTGATATGCAAGCAACGTATAATTGATTATCATTCGCTCTGGAACGCTGAAGTAATGACCAGTGCAGTGGTCCAGTGGTCATATTGAATGCCGCTGGATATATCAGCATTTGGCAACCTAACCCAGAGAAGCAGGAAATATGAAGCCACCGAATACCAATTAACTTCGTAGTTGCACGGTTCACATTCCATCATTTCTGAATATGCGAGGACAGTCCTCTTATTGTGCTTTTAATTCTTTTATTTGTTTCATTTTCAGCAAATATACTGGTCTTTTAACTTAAGCTTCTTTTTATACAGAGTTACAGATTATATTAATTTTATATAGAATATATTTAAGAAAGATATTTAATTTTTTGCTAGTTAAGTATTGATCGATTAAATTACTGTACCTTTTTTCCGATAAATGCGTGCCATTTCCTCGAATCTAATATCATAGCAAATGCCAATACCTATTTTGCAGCCCTTCACATCGAACGTCGTTAGGGAGTTACCAGGACTGAGTGAATCACTCTCTCGAAAAGTAATCTTATTAGGAATGTCGATGTCGAATAGATGTACCTAATAACATAAAAATGTAGTCGCTAATTCTATTGCTGCAACTTTTGTAATTTAATATCAAAGTTACCAACTCCTAAACTTTAATTATTTCTTATTTAATAACTGACAGCGTTTTTATCACTTTCTTTTATTAAAAAATCTTATCATTTAATAATGTTTAAAAAGGAGAAAAAATAAGTATTTTCGTATGTGAAAAATTTATATTACACATTACAACAAAAATGAGCGTTTCCCGTATCATAACGTATTTTATAAACCGTAAATTATAGAATTGGTTATAGTATACGTATGTACATATGTATATTCCTAAATTGTGTATATTCCTAAATGTATATTCCTAGATAGAGTCACTTTCTTCACCCCAATATTTTCAAATTCAAAGCCATAAAGGAATATATTACTTACCTTTCGGTGTTTTGCTATCAAAGTTCCATCGGGACCCCAAATAGTCCAGGTATTGTACAATTTATCGCCCTCCATTTCAGGCATCGTACCACCAACTGCATAAATGTTGTTTTCTTTAGCTGCATTCGATAAAGCAACGCTGGTTTCACCATCAGGAATACTCTCGGCGTATTTTGGAAAGTACTCTGCATTGCAATATTTCAATTAATGAAAAATAACTGTCTTTTGTTCCAACCATAAATTAAATTGAAATTTTTGTCAGTTTTTTATTTTTTAAATTATTAAAATAACTAAGTTTTATATTTCGACTTAATTAAATATGCAATTACTTAGCTAATAGTATATATAATAAATTGTTTCTACAGGTTCAAAATGAAAAATGAATATTTAGAAATATTTAATTACGACAATGCTATTTGTGTTAGCATCAGTGGCTTGTTACTCAACGACTTTGCTAGTACTTTTTGAAACATAAAGTTAGTTTTCAATTAACACTTATACTAGAAGCGGAATTATAAATGCAAAATAATTGATAATACTAATTTATAAGTACCTAATTATTAGTATCTTAAAAAATATATTTATACAAAAATCACGATAATCATGAAAATGGGGAAATCCTATATTCTCGACTCAATTCACAATCTTTATGGAAGTATAAACGGTAAGGTAATTTATCTACTTTTACTTTTTCTATATAGTTGTTACACACATGGTAAATTATTGAAAAAAAAACAAATTATTACGTATTCCATATGGTGAATTAAAGCATTCAGGAAGAGCTATAATATCAGCATTGTGCTCTTTTGCGCTAGAAATGTAGGAAACTGCCCCCTCTACATTTTTGCGTTTTACTTCATTTACTTCAAGTTGTACCAACGCCAAGCGAAATGCTAAAATGTTGGAAAAGTTAAATACATTCGGTTATATATTTCCCATACTTTTTATCTATAAATACTTTTTACATAGTGAATACTTACTCGACATCGTTCGCACTACTTGTTTAGCGATGTTTGTTAGTATCATAATGTTGAGGTTATGTATGGTACTACTCAATATCAACATTACGTAAGCAATACGCAGGGATTTTTAATAATTCTTGGTAAAGTTTAGGACATTGATTTTGATGTAATTGTAAACATTATTTGTTCACAATTTGTTCATTTACTTTGCAACAAAAAGAACGCATCTGCAAGCGTGTTAATCGGATAACGACGAACTTCATTTCGCAAACACCAACACGTGAAACATTTTGAAGTTACGTCAACGCGAGAGTAATTGGTTCCCTTAAATTACTCAATTTCCATTTCTTTCGCCATGTATATTCGAGTATTGCATTTGAATTGCAGAGCAGTCGAAAGTAGAGGAGCACCTCGCCGATATATCGACAGGAACATGAATTTTTTTTCATAGGGCGAATATTTTTTCCATTGAATTATTAAACCGAGTCAAATTTTCAAACTCAACCACTTAATTTAATCGTTTTACATAAAACATTTCAATCTTTTTTCTTCTAAATACTTTACCTATATTTCATCTGGCTGAATATTCCATATTTTTAAAGCTTGTTGATAATTACAAATACGTAATTATCATTCTGAAGCTAGAAATTTGAAATAAAATTGCTCTGCGCGTAAGGAAATAATTCAACGTTTTATGTATAGCTGTTAAAATGATATAATAAGTTTCAGTAAAATAGCTTCACTAAAATTTGTGGTTTTTTTCCTTTTCTATTTTTTTTTTTTTTTTTTTTTTTGGTTTTATGTGTTCAAGGGCGAACGTTCCCTCTCATTTCTTGTATTTTTATGAGGAATTTAGCCTTTTTACACCACGAGAGCCTCAACGTTTTCATTTTCACGCCTACGCTACGCTCGTTAAACACGTTCTAATGAGACCATGTGCTGACATTGCGAGTTTTATTATTTTCGCACAATAATTTATCATTTTAGATTTCAAATATTACATTCATACATTTTTCGTTGTAAATTTCTTTCTCTATTTAAACAATTTACCATTGTTGCTACAATAAATCAATTAATTAAATTAATTGATCAGTTTAAACTTAAAATATCATTTCATAAGTTTTCGTCACTTGAATCTAAAAACAACAGAAAACGGTATACCCGCATCATACATAGAAAGGAGATTAAAACGCTAGGGTGATCATATTCAACGATCACAAAACGATAATAGGACATTGTGTTTCTTCTGAAGGGCATGAAATTGTCAGGAGATTATGCCATAAATGAAATTGGAAGCTGGCTGGTCAAAGGGATTAAACTCGGTTAAACTCAATTGTGCTATATTGCACAAAGACTTGAGAACTGCTACCAAATATCTACTAGCTTAAAGGTGTGCCGATTACACCTTACAAATTATAATTATATTTCAAATACAATCTCCTAAGTAATAAGTAAATTAAATTAATACTTTACCTAGAATCTGTGATACATTAATATAACAAAAATACATTTCTTAAATTATTCATTAATTTGCAATGTAATTAGAATATTATCTTTATTTTCTGATGTCTTTATTATTCTTAAAAGATACGCTGCTTGTTTGCAAATTTAACACTACGTATGCTATTAATAAATCATTTTATATTTAATTTTGCAACCTTCAATCATTGTTAAAATTGATTGATAATATCGTTGGTTAATAGAAATTTGAAAATGCTCTCGTTTCCACTCGATTAAAAGGTAATTGCTCAAACTGTCACAGTGTTGACTACAAATCACGTGTGTCGTTCTATTAAATTTATACACAACAGTATTTATTCTCGTTTTAATTTAAAATGAAATATGTTATTGTATGAATAGCAGAATGTTCAAATAATTGAAACAACTTTTTGTCCTCTAATTAATGATTCACATTTAAAAAAATTTAAGAATTTTAATCAAGAAGATTTTGAAGTCTCGATCTAAAATGACCAAGGATTGAAACAGAGAATATTTTGATGCCAACAAATACATATTCTTCAGATATGAAACAAATGTGATAATAAAAATCGGTGTACATGAATGAATGTTGAAATATTGGAAAATTGTATAATTATATCCATTCTCTGTTGCGTTTAGATGTTTCAATTAATGTTTCATCAGAATTTTTATCGAATATTTTAGAGGTACTGGCTGTAAGGTTTTTTTTTAAATTAAAATTAAAATTAAATGTAAGAACAGATTCAAAGTATAACATTTAAAAATTTGTGGTTATAAAATTTACTTGTATGTCATAATTATGTAAGTGAATTAATCTCATAATTAATTAAATGAATTTATTCTATGTGAGTAAATTATATTTATCTATAATAAGTCTTAACTTATTATTAATAATCAGCTAACACTGCATAATACTAAGTAAAGTAACTGAAAATTCTCGATGTGAGAATTAATTATAATTTCAACAAGAAAATAAAAAAGAAAAGAAAAGAAAAGAAAAAAAAAATTCTATGTAAGTGATTGTTCTATGTAAGTAATTCTATGTAAGTAATTCTATGTAAGTGATTTGGGGCTCGGCCAGTACCTTGCCCTTCTTTGGGATATTCCGAATTATCTGTCCTCTCCCAGCTGCAAATCTGATATCTCAAATGTTAGGGAAACCCCCTGGCCGGTAAGGCACGATAGACAGATGAGACTAAACGGCTGGTGGAGAGGGCAATCATCAACAGAGGGTCACACTGTGCGGATACAATACTGGGGTCTCAATAAAATCTTACAACCGTGGTGTTCAGAACATCAAACTCTGTTTGCATACACCCGGTGCACATAAAGTGTCAAATTACACTAACACTGGATTTATTGAACCTCCTTCACCTTGACCAGTGGCTCTTTAGTTTATGATTTGCAACAGAATCCCTGCATCAACGCAGGTTCACGAAACATACAACTTCACGCACCAAATATCGATTACAGTCAATCGACACTAACAATCAATAATTTGTCTGCGAGATGCTCCTCTGGAAGTTTTAACTATATATATTCCGGTTTTAACTATATATATTTGACTATATATATTAACTATATATTTTCCCTAGGAACAGTAAGATTTTAACGATACAACTTTATCAAGAGATCTTAATGTCATAAACGGTATCGAAACTTCGTAATTAATACTGTTAAGGAAGAAAATATTGGTAATCTCCTCTAACGACGAGCGCTTGATATTCACAATTAGAACTCGATATCTTAGCTTCTTATAATATCCTAATAAAATGTTATTTATCGATTACAATTGTCCTGTCGTATTTTATTGTGTTTGCTTTATAAATGTGAACTTTATTCAAAAAGAGTTCATCGATATAACGGTATTGAAGAGAACTACTCGAGAAACTATATCTAGCGCTTGGATGGAGGGATTGCTTGCTTCTTACAATCGAATAATTGGAGTGTAACTAGAAACACGAACGGTAGTTTAGCAATGGAGAAGAACTTTAGAACGACAGCAATTTTCTTCTTGTTTCTTTGAGAAAGGCACCGTTCATTTTATGTTTGACGAGAATGGGGTTGTTGGACGAATTTGATTAAAAAGGAAAGATCTTTAACAAATCTATATTTTTGATTTAATTATTTGAAAATGCAATTTTGCATATACCTATGTGCAATTATATACTATAATCGCAGGCGTTTCTTTAAAATGATGTACCATTGAAACAAGGCAAAATATCGTCGAATTCTTCTAGATTCAATTTCTCAAAAGAATGGCTCTATTGATTAACCAAACATAGTTCCCATAAGCATATACGTACTTCTCAGAAAAGATAGTTATATCTAGATCAATATTACTCCCCACAATGACCTATATGTCAAAGAAAAAAAAGACACATCAAGTATTAAATCATACTACTATTACGTCCACTATCTCTACAAATCCTCCACTCTTGGAAAAGTCCATCTTATTCAAACGTAACGTAACTCAAATTAAATCTTTTCCATCATCATAAATACGAAACATTTATAAAATTATCATCTTCGATTATTTACTCAACATCTAGCTAACAAAATCTTCTCCATCGCCGTACCCCTTAATCCTGACCGCGTACAATTAACGTATGAATAGTTAATTTATTGAAATTTAAACGACCATTTTACGCTACTTGTACTCGAATGATTTTAGGATCTTGCTGTATCTCTTGCACAGTGTTATACTGACAGGCGAGAAACATAGAAACGTAACTTCCGATCCATTGATTTACCCTAAACAGACGATGATAGGTTATACGGTGGACGCAATACAGAAGCGTTTCCGATGCAATTCGAAGGTGCGTTGTTACAATGGAGTTCATCGATCCATAATGACTATTTCCCCGTCAGCTACAGCCTGTAATAACGGAATAGCCAATAAAGTATATCCTGTCGATTTAATCGTTACCCCCACGGTGCACCGCGCGCACGGAGATCGGATCGGTGATTTTCACGTGATGTTTCGCAAATCGTGAGGCGCTCGCGTGATTCGCGCGTTTTAAGCGTTCCCGCTCTTCCCGTCCGATAGAAAGAGAAAGGGAACAGGAGGTGGAAGGAAGAGGGAAGATACGTGATGCGGGTTCAACCTGCCGCGGGAACCTTTAAAGAAGGTCGGTGCAACGGGAGAGATGTAATTTTAATAAATTGGAGAACAAGTCATTGTAAAAGATGGATATTCAGATGTTGGAGATGCAGCAGATTTACGACTCGCTGGAATTAAGTTAGTTAAGGTGTTGAAAACCTAACGTCTTTTCAAAGGCGTTTGCCGCGTTTCTTTTCAAATCAAAATACATACACACGATACGTACAATGTATGCGCCTAAAGTTTTAAAGTTAATTTCTATTCAAGGAATGGACTGTTTTATTATAGGTTTAGGAAATTGAAAAGAAGCAATTGCTTGTTTCTAAGAAAGAATCGCGAGAAGTACAGTTAGAAACTGTATTGTGAATCACTTTTCCTGGTTTCCGTAAGGAAGTGAAAAAAAAACGCAGATAAGTCAGCTTTTACCGCAGCTAAATGGGAGATACGCAGGTACGAGTCGTTACAGTTTTGTCGTTGCAACGATTCCCGCTGCGTAATTTGATAATGAACAGTTGAAAAATAGCAGCGTTGTGTCCGTACTCTTTAATATCCCATTATATGGAAGTTAACGACCGGAAAATACACCGCTCGACTACTTGAAGGAAGTAGCTCATGAGCAAGTCTTTTGTATCCTCGCAATGGTATAATTCCTGTAACGTCTCGTTCTCGGAGGATTTATTTCGTTGATTTGTACTTGTTTATTGCTTTTGTGTTTTCACGAATGGAGCATGTCGCATGCGAATCGTAATATGGTTTTAATGGCGTTTCGACTTCAATGATATCAGCGGCTGATTGCGCTTCCCGTAAGAAGCTTCCAATCATTATGTATTTTAGGAACAACAAATAAGGATATTTAGAGAACGAATTAATTATTCAATTGTTCGCGCAAGAAATACTCAGTACCTGTCTCTTCTTCGAAAGTTATAAATGCTGTTTTCAAAGAGTTCCTTAGCTCACCATAAACCAGATAAGAATCTTTGGTTCCATCTAGAAAAAGAAACCTTCAGATCAAACCGAAAGGGGTTCGGATTATATTTTCTAATCGTATTTGTATATTTCTTTTTACGGTCAGCTTGTCATCCACGTACAATCGAACAGAGAGTCCATTAATTATTTCCCTTCGACTTGTTTCAGGGGGAGCATCTCGGAAGCCATGCCGGCTGACGAGTTCGCTGGAAATCGAAACAGAAGCAAACCAAGACTGCAACCACCTTAACGAACCGCTATTATCACTGGCAAGGTCATCGGGCAGACCGGATCTAATCATGCTCACACCGACCATGCTTCCTGTGCACTCGTTCCTCTTTCTTAACGACGTCAACCAGAAGATCGGGTGCTAAAAAATTCGAAATCGAGTTGATTGAAAATCTCAAGGAATATTAAAAAAAAAATACGGATAAACAATTTGATATAGAAATCATCCATTTTGGGCAAAGAAAAGAAACAATCAGAAAAAGGAATAACCACAGAAGCTCTGAATTTCATTGCTTCCTAATGGTACTTCCTTGGATATTTTTACATTCTGGAGGCGTGAACGAACTCTGAAAAACAGAAATGACTTCTATCGGATGATCGAAAGAACTACCTGGACACTGAGTATAATTATTCACACGTGCGGATGCCATTTCCGGCATGTTTCTCCATGAAGAAGGTCAGCTTCAGTTTTTGCCACTTGTAGATAGAAGTTGAAGTGGCGGACGTCTTAACGAGGTTGCTAGAATGTCAAAGAAATAGATGAGGGAAATATTATGAAGATATATTTATGAATATCTAATTGAGCATTTAATTAAGAACTTAATCGAAAGACCAAAATAAGTTGGTTCTTGAGACCAAGTACCTATCTAAGTATAATAGTCTTTTGTACTTACGGTTTAGTAAGAGGACTCGAGTAAAACGATTACTCGTTAAAAGGAACAATAGAATAATCATGCCTCCGCAGACGGTGGTCTCTGCTTTCATGCCTCATCGCGGAGAATCTCAGCGAAAAAAGTGTCCCGAAGCGTGAGCTGAAAGGTGGCTATGTAGGCTGCCTAGTGAATGCCGTCGCCATGGTGGAGCTGGCGTGTAGCAACTCCCTAAGTCCAGGAACCTAATCCCGCGTCAGAAAGACAAAATTCGCTACGGAGAAAAGTAAACAAAAATATATATATAGGAAAGAAGAGACAAAGATTAAAGGTCGTTAAGAATTAAAGGTAATTTAATGATAAAAGGGAGAAAGAATTGTGTAAAAATTCTACTGAGAAAGAAAAGAAAGAAGAAACCTCCAACGAGAAAGACGTGCTCAGAAGCGAGTCCCGCGTAGCGCCATGTAGAGGAGCAGGAAGAAGCGCAGTCTTCCTCAGGCATTCCAGCGTCGAGTAATGCTGAAGCATATCCTGACGGGGCAACCGTCGTCAGCGGGCTCCAGGCACCAGCACAATGACTACCAGGCGAGCTCGGGCTCGTTGCACGGCGGCCACCACCACCATCATCATTCTGGTCACCAACAGGATCAACAGCAACACCATCATTACAACCAAAACAGCAACGTTCGTGGAACGACAGGGGGGAGCCAAGGACGGGGAGTCGACGTTTACGACTCGGTGGTCCATCAAAGAGCCAACGTGCATCAGGCTGCCACCACGCCATCTTCCACTCACAGACACCCTTTGAATCATTCTCAGTTGAGCGTGAACAATCTTTCTCAACGATTGAATCACTCGCACGCTCTTAATCTGTCCACGTTGTCCACGTCGAAGCATTCTGTGAACAGCGTCAGTCCTGTTGCCGGTGGGAATAACAATAACAATAATAATAATCTGTCGACTACATTGGCGGTGATATCCCCGGCGCCGCTGCACCAGGACAACAGACCTAAAGCGAATGGAGGCTTTGATATCTCGAGACTGTCCAGATTACCCAGTCAGGCGACACCTTCGCCTGCACCTGCTCTTCAGGGTACGACTACCGGGGGACAGTTAACCGGTCCCAGTTCCACGGCGTACCCCTTGAACGCTTCCTGGTCGTCGTCCCTGTCAAGGAATCACAAGGACCACGAGGTTGGCGCGAAAGAGACGTTGACCAGTTTGGGTTTATTGTGTCTAGTGTCGTTGTTACTGGCGCTACTCTCGTTGATCTTCTTGCTGAAGATCTCACCGTTAACAGTGACGCCGAGTAGCCTGATCAGCCCGGAAGAGTATACGATTGTCTACGAGGTGACGTTAGCGCTGTGCGCACTCGCCCTCTCCCTAAACCTCTGCTGTCTCCTCGTGTGCGCTATACAGATCCTCTTCACTGTGAAACTCGTCAAGACTTCGTATCAAGGACATTGGTGAGTAGAGTTTTCGTTTTATGCCACGTTGGGTAAATCTGTGATTTATAACGCTTTAAATACCTTTGTACATAATCCGTACTTTACTCAACCCGAAGGTCGAACAAGGTGTGAAAAATATATACGTTTAAAGTTTGTATCCTTAAGATACTGTTATCTTTGAAAATCCGGAAGTCAAACAAAATACACAAAGAGAAACTTCTAAAAGTGCAAATAAACATTGAGATACAAATATCCTTTAATCCGAACTATACATATGATGGAAAGAGGACTCTCATAGTCATCGACATTTTCCCTCCTAAATGTCAACAGCATCCATATTTACATTGTTGCTGTTGTACATGTAACTTTTCAAACTTACTTAGGTATTGATAAAGAAAAGAAAAACAAGCATTTTCCTGGTAGCTGGGAATTCGCGGGATTCGCGGTCGAACGATGATTACCATTAATTTCTATAATCTGGTGACGCTATCCTCAATCAAGATTATCCTTGTGCCGGAATATAAGTTCTCATTCGTCCATGCGTGGCCTATCTGTGTGCGTCTGGAACAAACGCAGTGTCCCGTATCCCGTGCGATATATCAGAGGCCTGTCTAGTGTTTCTTCTCACGCGGCCTGGAGGACGAAACGCAAAAATTCACGTCCTGTACTTGACGTGCAAGCGTTCACCGACCGCGTGTCCCGTTTTTACCGATCAAACACGTGTCTGCAATCACAATACGATACTGTGTGGTGAGATGTATCCGTAAATGCGTATGTTTCGTGACGCGAACCTTGAAAATGAAAATTACACTTTCGTTTATTTCTCGAGCGTCGTGCACGCAGGAAATCGTATAATAATTTTAATAGTAAGATTTTTTTTTATATAGACTACTGTTACGCCACGAGGCTTACCACGGGCTGTATTTTCTAACCGTCGCTCGCGGTCCTACAACGTCGCAGACGGATCGTCGCGGCTGCCCGGCAAACAAACATTGTAGTGGCAAGCGCATGGTTCATTAAGCAGGGCGACCTCCAGAAACGTCGACTCGTGGCCGTTATTTTACTTCACGTAAAAGAATGTGGCGTGATCCGAACGTAGTGGGGGTCGCCTTCCAGAAAAGACGAAAATAATCGAAGGGCGGGCAGTTCCTTCTGACGAGTCAAACGTGACACACCGAACATATCAGACCAATAGCAAACAAATTTATCTAGAGATCAAAGTCGAATCAAATTTCTGTAACATCTTCATCAGATTATTGTAAAATATATTGTTCTATGTTAACCTGTTAATACAGTGTTACATTCATTAAACCACCTCTGTTATCCAAAACGAAACAGGGGAACGACTATTTCGCGGCGTCGATTAACATGATCGTAGCGAGAATTTACAACTCTCGTTGACGTGCTATCTCGCGATCACGTCTCTCCGCGAGCGGTCGTAACATTTGGTCCTTCGAGCCGGATTACGTGCCAGTGAAGAGTGCACTTACCAGTGACCACACAGTGCCACGTGACTTTATCAAAACCAGCAGCGGGAGCGGGAGCAACCACTACAGCGAAACCAGTGACATCAGGCGCGTCACCTTCGAAGAAGCACATCCCATTGGCAAGGGAACGCAACCACGCAGCCTTCCGCCGCAGCTGGACAGTCATCAACGCAACGAATTTCACAACTTAAGAATACAACCGAACGAGTGGCCGTCGGGAAGGAACAAGGCGTTCCTCACCAAACATACACGCGACCTCACGCCGCACGACAATAAGGTAAGCTCGTTCCTTATTTCGACCATCTCCTATCCTCGGCAACGATGACGAGCGAAGACCAACTCATCTCCCTGCGTCGGAGACGAGGCTATTGTAGCGGCCGATTCACATACTTATCGAACCGACTGGACGAGTACGAGCAATCCGGGAGTCAGCAAAACTCCTTATTAACGAACTACGAGAAACAACTGACCGAAGTTGCGAATCAATTCGAAGCGATCCAACTCGAGTTAGAAGTATTAGACGAGGAGGAACAAGCGCGCGGCTTCGAAATAAGGGATCAGTACGTCGCGGTAGACACAAAGCTACAAAATCTTCTGAGGAACGCGCAAGCAGCTTCGCCGTCGACATCCATAAACCTTCCAACCTGTGCATCATCCGCAAGTTTAAATCCAATAGCCATTAAATTACCAGATCTTCGGCTCCCTACTTTTGACGGAAGCCTAGAAAAATGGAACACGTTTTATGATACCTTTATTCCACAATCGATAAAAATCCTAGTCTCACGGACATACAGAAATTCCATTACCTGCAGTCCGCCCTGCAAAGAGAAGCAGCCGAGTGTTTAAACGCGTTACCCCTTAGTAATGTAAACTACAGTCAGGCTATAGCCGTTCTCAAGGAGAGTTTCGAATGTCCACGATACACAGCTTTCAATCACTGCATGGCAATAATTGATTATCCAAGGATAACCAAGGAATCTCCAACGGAATTAAGGCGTTTAGTCCACACATTTAAATAACACATATGTCGGAGATGAAAGAACACCGGAGCCTTTGGAATTTTGGATAATCCCGCAACATTGTAACCTAGAGTCTACTATAGCTGTAATTGAACAATTGTAGTTACTCAATCCGATTGTAATTGTTCGAGAGTTGTGATAATGAGCTTGGGCTCGAGGCGACAGTCAGTCGCCGAACATAGCCGCGGTCACGGGATGAACGCTTTGTCTAACAAAGGTATGGAGTAATTCTATAGCTCTCCTTAAAAGAAATATTCGTGGCGACACGCGCCAGTAAACATTCCAACGGTTTCTGTCCCGTGGCTCGCCACACGCAGACCCTATTCTTCGAGTAAGATGATTGCCAGATGTCGATGCGTCTCCGCAGTACATGTTCGGCTAGCCCGAGGGCCCGTTATAAATCTTAAGGTTTAGTTAACTAAAGTCCTTCAAACAGACAAACAGTCTTTGTCCCAACTACGGGAAGATAGGGGAGACATATTTTTCAACGAGCGGCGTCTCCCATTAGCAACTTTCCCTCGAGGGCGGTTAGCATCTTTTTCTAACCACCGATATGGAGATTGACCAATTAGCAGCAACGCCAATTTCCCTTACTTTCTGAACGAAGGCTTTTCTCGACGAATCCGATGATCTCGTGTCCTTAGACACACCCCATTATAGTTTTCCTCCTTGGCATCATCGGGACGGGAAAGACATTCTCGCTCGCGATCTCATTGATGAAAGGAGTAACTCTTTACGATCAGTGAATATTACGCGTCCGACTTAGATTTTGCGAGTACGTTCATCTATCATCCCGTCGACCGCGGATTCGTTATTGAACCTAGGATCATTGTCATTAGTTTCTCGAGTACCTAACTACCGCGGTTACTTGTCCGGTTCCATAATAATCGTATTTGCACTAGTCAATGTCTTCTCTATTGCATAACGACAACGTGTAACCCAAACGAAGATTCGTTTCACGCCCCTAACCCTAATTCTAATGTAAACCCGACATATATAATAATTCTATATTGAAAAAAATATGAAATTAACATGATATATACATTACTACATAAGTTATATATAAAATATGTATATTATACCCTTGCCTACTGATATGAATTTCTTTCGGTCTCGAATGCGTTAAAAGAGAGCGCAAAGAAGTCGAAATTACTTATTGTAATTAGTAAAACGACCTGAGAGGCAGACAGATACAAGAAAGAAGGAATATTATATTAGCGGCATTTTTGTAGCCATTATATAGGGTTTCGATTGCATAATTAATCAGTATCAACTTACCAGTCTTTAACGGAAGGACAAAAAGAAGAGCAGACGGCACACAGACCGCAATCATGATCATTTTCAAGTAGAATCTCAAACTGCCGTACATCTTCGAAAACTTCGTTAGTCGTAAGGGATCAAAGGATGATGTCCGCGCTGCGGAAAATAGATGAGAAGCGACTATTTCAACAACCACCGTGTAGGTACTGCACTAGCCAGAAGTATCTGCGACGGAAATCAGAATACACTCGTTTTCGCGATGGTTGGATCAATTTCGCGAGGGACTAACCTGATTGAACCTAACGCGGGATAATTGCTCAACTCACGACTTTAACCAGCCCGCTTGATTCTCTGTAAATGCTTGAAATTGACGCTTGGATTCTTTCCGGATTAACTAGCTTTGCCCCTCCCTCCCTTTATCTATTTTCTTAGATCGACTTAGATTGCCACAACATATTATCTTTCTTCTTTTCTTTTCTTTTCTTTTGATCTTTTAAAGCCCTAAATCGCTGGCTATTTTATACTATATATTTTGTACACTCAATTACTCTGTAAGTCATAAGTACATATGTTTTACAACGTTATTTGTCATATTTCAGTTAAACCCCAGAAAAGTCAGAAATATATTTTCAGCATATTTTAACGCGCCCCTGGCAAAGATCTCAAAAACGAGTTGCGGCACAATTTAAAGCGACAAATGGCATCGCGTGTCTCGTTGTGGCAACACACGGTTCGCCAGTTTTTTTTTTTTTGATATCGGTGACTGCCATATTCTCTTGAGTTTCCAAGTCGTAAAGAATCTTTCCCCAGGGATTGGTCAACTGTGTATGTCCCCATGCGACGTAACTTGCTGAAGGAACACGAGCCGGTGATATGCAAGCAACGTATAATTGATTATCATTCGCTCTGGAACGCTGAAGTAATGACCAGTGCAGTGGTCCAGTGGTCATATTGAATGCCGCTGGATATATCAGCATTTGGCAACCTAACCCAGAGAAGCAGGAAATATGAAGCCACCGAATACCAATTAACTTCGTAGTTGCACGGTTCACATTCCATCATTTCTGAATATGCGAGGACAGTCCTCTTATTGTGCTTTTAATTCTTTTATTTGTTTCATTTTCAGCAAATATACTGGTTTTTTAAATTAAGCTTCTTTTTATACAGAGTTACAGATTATATTAATTTTATATAGAATATATTTAAAAAAGATATTTAATTTTTTGCTAGTTAAGTATTGATCGATTAAGTTACTGTACCTTTGTTCCGATAAATGCGTGCCATTTCCTCGAATCTAATATCATAGCAAATGCCAATACCTATTTTGCAGCCCTTCACATCGAACGTCGTTAGGGAGTTACCAGGACTGAGTGAATCACTCTCTCGAAAAGTAATCTTATTAGGAATGTCGATGTCGAATAGATGTACCTAATAACATAAAAATGTGGTCGCTAATTCTATTGCTGCAACTTTTGTAATTTAATATCAAAGTTACCAACTCCTAAACTTTAATTATTTTTTATTTAATAACTGACAGCGTTTTTATCACTTTCTTTTATTAAAGAATCTTATCATTTAATAATGTTTAAAAAGGAGAAAAAATAAGTATAATAATATTTTAAGTATGTGAAAAATTTATACAACAACAAACACATTACAACAAAAATGGGCGTTTCCCGTATCATAACGTATTTTATAAACCGTAAATTATAGAATTGGTTATAGTATACGTATGTACATATGTATATTCCTAAATTATTCCTAGATAGAGTCACTTTCTTCACCCCAATATTTTCAAATTCAAAGCCATAAAGGAATATATTACTTACCTTTCGGTGTTTTGCTATCAAAGTTCCATCGGGACCCCAAATAGTACAGGTATTGTACAATTTATCGCCCTCTATTTCAGGCATCGTACCACCAACTACATAGATGTTTTTTTCTTTAGCTGCGTTCGATGAAGCAACGCTCGTTTCATCATCAGGAATACTCTCGGCGTATTTTGGAAAGTACTCTGCATTGCAATATTTCAATTAATGAAAAATAACTGTCTTTTGTTCCAACCATAAATTAAATTGAAATGTTTGTCAGTTTTTTATTTTTTAAATTATTAAAATAACTAAGTTTTATATTTCGACTTAATTAAATATGCAATTACTTAGCTAATAGTATATATAATAAATTGTTTCTACAGGTTCAAAATGAAAAATGAATATTTAGAAATATTTAATTACGACAATGCTATTTGTGTTAGCATCAGTGGCTTGTTACTCAACGACTTTGCTAGTACTTTTTGAAACATAAAGTTAGTTTTCAATTAACACTTATACTAGAGGCGGAATTATAAATGCAAAATAATTGATAATACTAATTTATAAGTACCTAATTATTAGTATCTTAAAAAATATATTTATACAAAAATCACGATAATCATGAAAATGGGGAAATCCTATATTCTCGAATCAATTCACAATTTATTTTGTATATTAATTAGATTCCGCGCTCATCAGTACGTACTCACTGGCGACATCGAGAAAATGTATCGGCAATTCCTCGTACGACCAGAGGATCGGAAATATCAAAGGATATTATGGCGCAGCGCGAGTGGAGAAACAGAAACATATGAGCTTAACACCGTAATACTCTTATCATAGAAATAGAAGCAGTCCTCAATTCCCGCCCGCTAACTCCTATCTCCACCGATCCAAATGATCTCCTAGCCCTCACTCCCGGACATTTCCTCATTGGCGATTCATTAATGTGCTTACGTGATCGAGATTTCAGAGACATTCCATCGAACCGACTCTCCAAATGGCAGCATATCCAACAGCTTAAACAACATTTTTGGAACCGCTGGCATAAGGAGTATTTGAACGAGCTAACCAACCGCAATAAATGGAGCAAGGGTGGACACAGCATCCAAAAGGGCACAATCGTCATCCTCAGAGAGGACAACGTTCCCTCCATGCATTAGCCTCTGGGCCGAGTTATCAAGGTTCATCCAGGCGCCGATGGTGTCATCCGGACAGCTACAGTTCAGACGGCAAAGAGCATTTTGGATCGGGGCGTCAAAAGGCTTGTCCCACTGCCAATTCAACCCGATCTCGAGAAACCCGAACAACCTGCCACCGAGACGAAATAAGATGGGAACTTCAACCACACCTCCCTAGTTTGATCGGTACCCTCTCAACGGGGGGAGAATGTTACGCCATGCGGCTTACCATAGGTCATATTCTTAACTATCGATCGCGCCACTATAATGTCGCAGACGGATCGTCGCGTCTGCCCGGCAAACAAACATTGTAGTGGCAAGCGCGTGGTTCATTAAGCAGGGCGACTTCCAGAAACGTCTACTCGTGGCCCGTATTTTACCTCGCAGTAAAAGAATGTGGCGTGATCCGAACGTAGTGGGGGTCGCCTTCCAGAAAAAACGAAAAAAATCGAAAGGCGTTCAGAACTTTTCGAGAAGTCGAACCGTCAACACATGTGGTATGTCGCGCATTACTTATCAACCAAAACGCAGTTACATTTTTTTTGTTCCTTTTATATCTTTCTAGTTAATAAGTTGTTGAAATAAACATTAATTTATTTGTGTTAATTCTGTGGAATTTCATTGAACTACCCTTATTATCATAATCGAAATAAGAGGATCGATCAGTTCGTGGCGTCGATTATTTAATCGTAACGAGAACTTACAACTCTCGTTGACGTGCTATCTCGCGATCGCGTCTCTCCGCGAACGGTCGGAACGCCTATTTTTTAACGAACGACGTCTCCCACTAGAGACTTTCTCTCGAGAGCGGCTAGCATCCTTTTCTAACCACCGATATACAAATTGACCAATTAGCAGCAATGCCAATTTCCCTTACTTTCTGAACGAAGGTTGTCCTCGACGAATCCGATTTTTCCTCTGCAATATTTTTAAAGCTACACATTTCGAATTTTCCAATTATGCCGAAACAATTGCGTGAACCACTCTATATATTCCATACAATAAACTATTTTTTGCGTTTTAAAGTAGTTGAATATTTTATTAAAATGTTCTGAGCAATTCTCAGGTTTCTGTGAAAACAAGATAACCCAAATGTAGTTGTGTTTCCTTCAGAATTATGCAGATTTTATTTGAAATATGTGAGGTGTAAGTGACCCCGACGTGATCGAGCTAATGAGATTTCAATTATCGTGATTCCGGGCGCGCTAACGATATGTCAAACAAGAATAAAACAGTTACGACCAGTGAAGAGTCCGCGTGCCTTTGACGATGCCCTAGAAGATAGTGCTATGGTTCTCCTTACTAGAGAGATAGCTCGCGGCGGCGAGCATCGCGGGCGATGAAGAAAAATCTACCGCCCTCCAAGGGTGTCTAGAACCTGAGTACTTAGAGCGAATCGAGGACATAGCGTTGAATCCCCCGGCCATCACAATATGATAAACTCAAGGACGAAACACTTCTCTCTCCTTTTCCTTTATTTGTCGGCTCTACATCCATCCCCCTTGCTTACTCAAGTTGTTGTTTGTCTATATACGATTCAGCATCTATGGAACCACATATGGGCAAAATGGATTGACAGAAAGGAAGCGGAGGATTTTCGCGACGGAGGATGTAATTGAAGGATGGGCGTTGTAATGAATTGGTTTTGGTTTGTAAATATATTTGTTATGTTCTTGCAGCACTTCTTCTTTGCATTCTCAAGTCCCTTGGACGGCCTTTAGGAGAGAACAAAGACACAAATGATAATTGTAGCTGCTGGCTGTAGATGTCGCTGCTAGGGTACTGCTGTATTTTCTTTTCATTTAAGAATCGTGGAAGAAAAATCGGACTACGGTCGCCGGGATTTAAGAACCCAGATCCCGAACGTTCGTAACTTGAGGCGCTAACCACTGCGCTGCCGTTGTCTGGTATTAGTCGAGTTGTCGTATTTGTGCTGTCGAGTGCCGCCACATATGTATGCATTTATGAATTGAGTGGTTTACGAGTAATTACAATCGATATACATTACAAGTAATTACAATTTATTACAAATGACTCGCTGTGCATATTACTATAACAGTCAGTACTAATTCTATAGATCAGCAGCATTATAACTTTCCAATAAACAACCGAAAATCACGTCGTTGAATAATAAATGCATTCACTGTAGAACGAAATTATTATTACGAATATAAGAGAAACGATTTAAAAACCATGTATTTTTTCATTTAAATTATTTGCATTTGCAAAGGGAGATACAAAATTTTAACAACGTTGCAAATTATAAAGACACAAATTACAGTTTCGTGTTTAAGTTATTGTTCAGAGTTTGTTGGAATACAACGATATTAATCGCATACAGATGAGGTGATTGATCGAACGGATTCTTTCCTTCGTTGTTCAGCGATATCCTCATTAGCGTGCGTTCGTGAGATGTACCACGGCGGCTAGCACGTGCATGCTCTTTCGAGAATTCGGCGGAAGAAGCGTAGGAATATGGATGGAAAATTCCCGATGGGCACGTCGAGAAGCTACTAGAAGGTTCTGTGGCACATGTGACGCCACACAGACACCCACACAGGTCACACTCATTACTGCATAGAGAGTGGGGTTCAAAACCTTTTCAAGGGCCATGGGTCACTAAGCCAGTCAGTCTGTGTCTGTGTCTGTGCCAGTCAGTCAACTGTCTACATTCCAGAACACACACACTTATAATTCCTGTAATAATTGTTTAATAAATATCACATTATATTGTTTCAACACAAACATTGTGTCTTCCACAGATTATTAATCTTAATTCCAAGATTAAATTCTAACAGAGCTTCCTAATAATTATGGTACAATTGGTAAAATGATGATTTTACATGAAAAAAGTAAAAAATATATTAGATAATTGAAATAACGCGATATAAATATAATTGAAATAACATCAGTAAGAACGGATGTTTTAAGCTTTCGATTTTGAGAAAACAGGGTATGAATATGTTTAGTTAAAAAGCAATCCGTGTTTATTCGAGCATTCGCGGAGAGACGCGATCGCGAGAAAGCACGTCAACGGGAGTAGCAAATTCCCGTTGCAATTAGATAACCGACGCCACGAACTGATCGATCCCCTGATTTCTGTTACGATAATAGGGATGGTTCAATGAATTTAACACTGTATTAACAGGTTAATATAGCTTGTATATTTAAAAATAATGAATGTAATAATAAAAACGTCACAAATTATTTAGCGATAAATACAGTTGATATGTTATAGGAATTCAACCCGACTTTGCGATATCTCTCAATGAATTCGTTAGACTAAGCAATTTATAACGCTTGACTCTTCAGAAGGGACCGATTACTCTTCGATCCTTTTCGTTGTCTTCTCTGGAAGACGACCCCCACTACGCTCGGATCACGCCACCGTTCGCGCCTATGATCACGTATACCAGCTTCTTTATGCGGATAAAAAAACGCACCGAAGGCGAATAGATGTTTCTGGAACTCGCTGCTTGACGACAACTATGCGTTTATCGCTACTTTGTGTATATCTCGACGGTCATGTAAGACGATCTGTTTGCGACGGTTAGGAACACGGCCTACAATAAGCCTTGGGTCGTAATAAGCGGAGAGAATAGAATAATCTACAGGATTATCAACGGTGAAGTATATAAATATACTAACGACTCAGAAAACATAATTGAAGCGAGTTGCTTAGATATGAAATTATTGTTAATAACTAAAAGAATAATAGTACAAGTTAGATTAGCAGAGAGACAAACGTGATTGTGCAGTGAATCTAGGAAACAGGATAAAATATAAAACAAATAAAAATGGAATATGCAATACGTCCTATCCAAGAAGATTGGATACCAACTAATGCATAATAAAAGAATGTCCGCAATATTTGGAATTAAGAACAAAATTCTTAAAATAAACAACCACCATCTTTATGAACAGAGAAAATTGATTATTGAGACTAAAGAATTTTATTAAGAAACAACATGACGCTCAGAGCATAATAACTGAAGTTATAATAACCTGAGCACAACTCAAAAACTTAGCTATGACCCTTTTGTAATAACTAACAAACAAACATTTCAAACTTAATTAATTATAAACAAGCTACAGATAATTTGAAGTTGGATATGAAGAAGCTTAATAACAAAATTAAATAAATAGAATTTTTCTTATTTAAATGCGACAGTTCGTAGTACAAAACAAATTTTGTTCAGGAATAAGGTTTTCTGAAAATTTCCAGCGAAAATTTTTGCAAAAATTTCCTAAAGGAATTATAACCTATGAGATAAATGAAATAAAAATACAAAAACCAACTGATATTAAAAGAAGAATGATTATTTTACAAGATAATATGAAACTGTGTAAGGGATTACATATGTAACATATTGTCCCGATGTACACATATCTGCGAAGCGACTTACTACCCTGTATATTCCAGAAACTTCTTAGTTTACCCCAGCCTTAGCAATTTGAAACTATTTTATTAAAATTAAGAATTTTCCACATTAGATCGAACGCACTTCTAATAGGTACCAAGCAGTATATATATATAGCAAGATTTTACATATCTCTAAATTATTCACAGAAAATTAATACGGCACATAAATTAGACTTCGGATTGTAAAAATTAAGAATAAATAACCGATACAGTCTCACAAAAATAGAAGGATAAAGATAGAGATAAGGGATCAAAAACAACAGTTATTTTTCAAATTTGTATGAAAAGCCCTTAAGAAAATAAGTTCCTCCTTAAATTGAAAACAGTTATATGTATAGAAATCAAACTTGCGATAAAAGTAAAAAAGATAGAAAATAAGAAAATTGTATTTGTTTTTATGACTCACTTTTACATGTAGTATAATTTCCACCGCTATTTTAGCATAGAACGCTAAATGGAATGAATGGAACTAAATGGAACGAATTGTTCCAACTCGATAGTCCCTTGCTTTACTGTAAACGGAAAATTCTTTCGTGTTCTCAACCAAATTTATCAAATTCCAGCAATGACACATGCTATGTGATTGTCAGTAGAACATGAAGAAATGTTTCCAGTAAAGTTTCGAGCGACTTATCGGCGATTTTCAGGAGACACGACGCGACGATATCGCGTGTACAGTGCTTCTATCGGTGTTGATGCGCTTTAATACATAGTGCAAGAGAACACTAATAAGATTTCCCAGTGGGCCTGTAAATCCTTATAGATCACTCAAAAATATATCATATTGTTTGTTTCAACTACTAGCAATTTAAAACGTCGTCTACATATATTTAGAAAGTTAGCAAAGACATATATTTGTTCCTGAGCATGATTTCTATCAGTTGAGCGTTGTAGCAAAATGTCCGATACAATTTAATGTTGAATTTGTCTTTTTTTTAGGCTAGCTTGATTGGATTACAGGTAGATTTAAACGATCCGTGTGTTGCATCTCCAAGGCATCTTCGACTCATCGATACGCAGTGATACTCGGCAAACTTCTAGTGGACAAGCGACGTTGCTTGCAGGCAGTTTATATACATGTTTTGGCATGTGTTGTCGGCAGGCAATGTCTACAGACGCCTGTAGTCTGCCCGTGCGCGCCTTAAGTTTCACTGACAGACATTGTCCGCCGATTACTACGACATCTGTCTGTGGACAATAGGCCGTCAGTGTGGAGTTATCTTTACCCGAATAATTTAAGAAATATAAAATAAACTTCAACGAAAAGTTGCTAGCTTCGATATCTTACTAATACAATGTTATCGAAATTGAATAAACCTCGTTACTGTATTTAAAAGGAAATTGCATTTATATTTCAAGTTTATAGAGACAACAACAACAACCAAATAAAGAATCGCAACGAAGTAATAAACGGATACAACAAACAGAACACTGGATCGAAGATAGAACAATAAACAAGATAGAACCAAGAAAACAACAGTAACGAAGAACCGGGGCGCAGAAAAAAGCACGAAGCGTGCGAGCTGGAGAGGAAACCTGTGACCGTCGGTGCAAGCGGTAAGCATACAAAATGGTTGCCGAGCAGGAATAATCGGCTGGAGAGCCAACCTGCTGGGACCGAGCTATATGGTGGCAGGTATCGCGTGGCGCCAGCTAAGCGAGCTGCCGCCCGAAAGGGTAGGTTTAACTTGTCCAATGATCCGCAAGGAGAGGGCAAGTCGCGCGCCGACCATCTATGCGCGCCATTCCCAAGTCGAACGCGAACATCTAAATGCGAAGCCAGTATGCGTTTTTACTGCAGGTATGGCGCGGTCGACCAAAAGGTCGGGCCCTCAAACGCACACATTACTTGTACAATTCGAGTGCTGCAGATACGGAAAAGCAATTTATAATTTATCGTAATTTATCGTAATGCGAATTTTGGCGCGTCGTCATAAATAGATTTTTATTTAAAACGAAATTGTTAAATATCCTTTTGTATCAATTCACATAACGTTAATAAATCAATATTAGACATATTACTCATAAATTGTACATATCTTTGTGCATATACGCATAGTTTTCGTGCATATATCAATATTTGTATATTTTATGTGTATAACTTTCATATGCTTTTCGCAAATTTTACATTCATAAACATCTGCAATCTACACGTTACGTTTTTCGTTGTATTTACAAGTACGGACATTAGATATTCTATTACATTCTTTTATTATAATCTTTTGATATATTTATAGTTGTTTAATTATTAGGTCATCCCATAAGTTCGTGCCGTTTTTCGAGAGGTTATATATGTTAAGATCGTTTACATACCTTTCAGTTTCATGAAAAAATGTAATCCCCCTCTCGTTGTACAACTTCTTCCCATTTTTCTGGTAGGTTCCGTCTCGATAAAAGTTCTCTTGTTTTTCTTTAAAATAATTTTCTATGCTATTTTTGAGAGTGTCAATATTTTCAAATTTTTTAGCTACTAAAAAGTGTTGTAATGCTCTGAACAGGTGGTAATCAGATGAGGCAATGTCTGGGGAATATGGGGGATGTGGTAAAATTTTCCAATTAAATTCAGACAATTTTTTTGTAACGCTTTTCGCGACATGCGGTTTAGCATTGTCGTGATGGAAGATAACGTTGTTCCTATTCACTAAACCTGGCCGTTTTTCAGCTAGTGCTTCCCTTAATTTTTCTAACTGAGCGCAATATTTGTCTGAATTAATGGTATCACCACTAGATAAAAGTTCAAAATAGAGTATTCCTTTATAATCCCACCATACCCTGGATGTAACCCTGGTTTTGCACAGCGTTCAGGTGGCTGATTTCGTTGGGATCAGCTACGTTTCCGTTCAGGGTTTTCGCAAAGTATCCACTTTTCATCACCAGTTACCAGGCGTTTAAGGAATGGTTCACGTTTATTACGCGCAATTAATGACATGCACGCTGTCGTTCGTTCAAGACGGTTCCGTTCCGTAAGTTCATGGGGGACCCAAACGTTCAACTTTGACACCATCCCCATTTTTTTTAAACACCTATGAATCGTTGTCTTAGGTATTTTCAGGACATTTGACATCTCTTGAACTGTCAAACTTGGTGATTTTTCAACAAGATCCCGAATTTTATCTCCGTCTGTCTGAGGAGGACGCCCGGAGCGTACCTCCTCTTCTAAACAGAAATTCCCAGCTCTAAAACGTTGAAACCACTTCCTACAGGTGCGAGATGAAAGCGCATTTTCTCCGTAAACAGCACATATGTTTTTCCTGGCAATTGTTACCGAACTTTCTTTCCGAAATTCATATAACATGAGATGTCGAAAATGGATACGCATTTCACTCGTGATTTTTTACTGTTAGAAGTCACTGTGTTCACTATATTACGATCTTATGCCCACGAAGATCTACTCTAGCCTGTTCTCGATCAGCTAAGCTCAAGTGCATTGGTCCCTTATCGCCGTATGTTTAGAAATCGACACATGAAATATATACACAAAAACTTATGGGATCACCTAATATGTAAACGATTTTGAACTATTTAATTTAATAAAGACCTTAGATCGACGGATTTTAATTGCTGTCACATAATCGTTAATTCATTACTTTTCCTCCAACTGTCACGAATTTGCACAAAGTGTGTGTTTCGGATCGTTAATCTCATACGGATGTAAACTTCATTTTCTTAATAATCTTGGTCAATCATGTATCACATTTTCTATAAAATCTATAAGATCAGAAAGTGCTCTAATACTTGTGAACAATCATATATCTTAATTCGTGCCTTTTGTATTAATACAGAAGCTTCATGCGAGAAAGAATTTTCGATATAAATGTTCTCAATGTTGTAAATCGAGTTCTGCCAGAGCAACCGAGCTAAACGGACGTGTAAAACAGTGCTTCAGAAAAAGTGCGGCAAGTGGGGAAGAGAAAGTTACGAACGGCAACGCCCATAGCTAAATGGTGGAAACTCGTGGTCTTCTACTAAGAAGACTACAAGCAAAACTAAAATGAAAAAGCACATCCCACCGATAAAAATAATTAACAAAGACGAACAATACTACATAAATAAAACAACAAACATATCAAAACCAAGCCAACCAATAAACGAAGAACAGGAATGCTCAGCTACAAACGAAGTTGATATGGAAACAATACCAAACAATGAAGAGAATATTACCAATAACGAATTAACCCAACAGGATGAAAGCTGGAAGGTGGCAAGTTATAACAAGAAACGAAAAATAACAGGAAATTCAGATACAGAAAAGCAGCGATGGCTGCAAGAATTACCATTAAGAAACTCCTTCAGCTCACTTACGGAAGAAATAGACGACCCAACAACCAAAAACACAACTAAATCAACGCAAACTACAAAACCACCACCAATATTTGTCGACGCCCAGATAATAGACCCGCTTATTGATCGACTAAACGATATAGTTGGGAAGGAAAACTACACAATAAAACAAACAAAATTAGAACAAGTAAAAATTCAAATAAACACCCCAGAAAATTATAGGAAAGTGATAAAGGAATTAGAAGAAAAAACGCTGTGTACCACACATACCAGCTCAAAACGGAAAGGAGCTACGAAATAGTTATAAGAGGACTACATTCAAAAACTAACACAAAAAAAATTAAGTGACGAATTAGCAAAAATTGGTCACCAAACAAGAGCAATAAACAATATGACAAGATACGATACGAAGCATTTAACAACACACTGTCCATACGTAGGGAAAATAAATGAAGTAAAATGTTACAACTGTAATGGAAACCACCCAGCCAGCTATAAAGGATGCGAAATCAGAAAACAATCACAACGTAAACAGTTTCCACCACTTGGCAATAGATCAATCAATAACTACCAACCACAACAAAGTATAACGGATAATTAAGCAACATTGAAAGCACAAAATGAACCAAAAGCTATAAACGGAAACACCGATCCCCAAGGAAACCGCAGCTACGCGCAAGTAACCCAAAACATTAGACAAACAACGCCCACAAACAAACAGAATCAAAGCAACAACACCGAAGACGATACAGAAATCAAAGAAATGCTCAAACAATCCATTAAAGGTACAGAGATATTAAGAAAAATGGTAAGTGAGAAAAACACAATACTAAGGCAACAAGTACAACAAACAACAGTCATGTTACAACTACTCACAAACTTGCTAAGTAAAAAATAAAAATGGACATGCTTGAAATAGCAGCATGGAACTCTAACGGACTACAACAAAGGGCCCTAGAAACTAAAACATTCCTGTATAATAATAATATCGACATACTACTCGTATCGGAAACACACTTCACTATAAAAAGTTACATAAAAATACCGTATTACACAATATATGATACCAAGCATCCCTCAGGAAAATCACACGGAGGGACCGCAGTAATAATAAGAAACGACATTAAACACCACTAACACAGCCAAGCTAGTAAGGAATATATACAAGCAACCACCGTTACTGTACAAACTAGCAGCAACCATTTACAGTTGTCAGCAGTATATGTACCACCGCGACACAAAATGACATCACAAACGTGGGAAGAGTACTTTCAACACTTAGGTGACAAGTATATCGCAACGGGAGACTACAATGCAAACCACACGCTATGGGGATCAAGAATTACCACACCTCGAGGTAGAACCCTGGAAAAATACATTAACAACAACCTCAATATATTATCCATAGGAAGACATACTGGCCGACAGACCTGAGCAAAATACCTGGCCTACTCGATTTTGCAGTTACAAAGGGACTAAACGCAAATAAACTAAAAATAACACCCAGCCTCATTGCATACAGCCCAATTGCTTACAGAAACAAATTAATACTTTATAGCAATCCAGGGACACTATGCAACAGAACAACCAAATGGCAAATTTTTAAAGAAATAATCGAGAGCAAAACCAGTTGCAGCATCCCATTGGAAACACCCGAACACGTCGAACAGGCAGTAACACCATTGACAGAAACTATCCAAGAAGCATCATGGACAACCACTATACCTGAACCAACCAACAGACAAACAAAAATAATTCCATCAGACATACTTGAAAAAATTAGAGAAAAAAGAAAAGCGAAAGCAAAATGGCAAAAACATAGAACACGAGAAAACAAAAAACACCTAAACAAACTTGCAAAGGAAATAAAAAACAAAATAAAAGTGCACAACAATAACGAATTCACAAAATTCATAGAGTCACTCTCTGCTCACGAGAACTCCAACTACTCCCTATGGAAAGCCACGAAAAAAAAAGAAACCAATAAAACTAGTCACAGCAATCAGGACGGCAGACAACACATGGGCAAGAAGCAACGAAGAGCAAGCTGAAGAATTTTCCAACCACCTTTGAAACATATTTATACCACATAATATCAACAACAGCAACCCCAAATGTCATACGGACGAGGATGCGTTTACCACTAGTACCTCAACTGACAACCACTATACCATACCTAAAACAACAGCACAAGAAATTAGAAACATAATCGAGAAAACAAAAAACAATAAAACACCACGAATCGACCTAATCAATGGTAAAATCTTGGAAAACCTTCCGCCAAAAGCGATAACACTAATGACAATAATATTCAATGCAATACTAAGAATCCAATACTTTCCTAAACTGTGGAAACTAGCACAGGACATAATGTTACCTAAACCAGGCAAAGAACCACACCAAACTGCATCTTACAGACCAATATCACTACTTCCTGTGTTTTCCAAAATACTAGAGGAAATAATATGCAACCGCATAAAACCAATAATATAGAAGGAAAAATTAATACCAGATCACCAATTTCGATTCAGAAACATACACTCCACTATAGAGCACATGCACAGGCTCATTAAAGAAATAATACTAGCATTAGAAAACAAACAATACTGTACAGCCCTCTCTATGGACATAGATAAAGCATTTGACAAAATAAACCACGAAAGCCTACTACAAACAATCAGGAAACAATTTCCAGAGCAAATATACCAATTAATAAAATCTTACTTAAGCAGCAGAACCTTCGTAATAAAAATCAAGGACACATACTCTGAAGTTAAAGACATCAAGGCAGGGGTTCCGCGAGGAAGCGTCTTAGTATCAATACTATACACAAAACATACCAACAACTACCAATAGCAAAATACTGACACTCACGGACGACACAGTTGTACTAGTCAGGCACACTAACCCAGAAATAGCAGTCAAATTACTACAAGAACATATCACAAAAATAGAAAAGTGGCTGCAAGATAAACAAATAAAAGCAAACCCCGATAAATGCAACCATATTACACTCACACTGCGAAAACAGACACCATCAAACATCCTACTGAACGGCACGCACATACCGCAAACAAGGCAAGTCAAATACCTAGGACTAGACCACCTAGAAACACAACTCACATGGAAACAGCATACTAAATCAATAATAGACAAAATACAGACAACAAGGAGACAAATGCATTGGCTAACAAGTCGAAAATCCAAATTAAGCATAGAAAATAAATTAAAAATATACAAAACGATCATAAAACCAATCTGGACGTACGGAATACCACTATGGGGGGCAGCGGCAATGAGCCATATAAACAAAATAGAGACAGTACAAGCTAAAATTCTTAGAACAATAGTAAACGCCCCATGGTACGTTAGAAACGAAGGCATACGGAAGGACCTGGGAATACCAATGGTCAAAGAGAAAATTAGCAGACACGCAGAAAAATACAAAGAAAGAATAGGAACACAGCCAAACTGGCTAGCTGCGGAAACGATCAACACCTCAAACATGGATAGAAGGCTGAAAGGGAAATACCCAGCAGACCTCACAAAGGACACAACCAAACAAACACGAAGATGGTATCCCACTGGGGGTAGCTACCCACATAATAATCTAACAGCTAAAAAATTCTACCAAATGTCCAAACTGGACAAATTGTGAATCTAATCTATAAAATAAAAAAAAACCTGTGATCTGAGTTTAGATCTCAGTTTAGAGTGATACATCTCCTAAAAGGATTAAGAGATTTTTTAACAAATTCCCAAAATAACAGTGAATTTTAGAACAAAGATAATGGAAATACATAAACATCTTGTTAATAACGACGTGGATATACTGATAGGAACTAATATCTGCAGAATATATGAATGTCTTAAACATAACGTAATGCTAAAAAACGTTCTCTTTGTCCAACGACCTCTTGATTCCTATACAACCTCTCCTGGTTATCTTGCGCACGCGTAACATTCACGTACCGTTACATGCATTGCCATTCCATACTTTTCGTATCCTTTTTATACTGTTACTTGAATATAGAATTATATAAAAAATACAAGAGCACAAAGATATAGAAAATATAAAAATATAAAAATAAAAGATTACAAAACTGTCAAAATTACAGAAAATCAGATTAAACATTAGTACCTATATTCTACATTCTCTTTGTATTACATATACATTTTTTACATTATAAATGTCGGGTTTACATTAGAATTAGGGTTAGGGGCGTGAAACGAATCTTCGTTTGGGTTACACGTTGTCGTTATGCAATGGAGAAGACATTGACTAGTGCAAATACGATTATTATAGAACCGGACAAGTAACCGCGGTAGTTAGGTGCTCGAGAAACTAATGACAATGATCCTAGGTTCAATAACGAATCCGCGGTCGACGGGATGATAGATGAACGTACTCACAAAATCTAAGTCGGACGCGTAATATTCACTGGTCGTAAAGAGTTACTCCTTTCATCAATGAGATCGCGAGAAAGAATGTCTTTCCCGTCCCGATCATGCCACAGAGGAAAACTATAATGGGGTGTGTCTAAGGACACGAGATCATCGGATTCGTCGAGAAAAGCCTTCGTTCAGAAAGTAAGGGAAATTGGCGTTGCTAATTGGTCAATCTCCATATCGGTGGTTAGAAAAAGATGCTAGCCGCCCTCGAGGGAAAGTTGCTAGTGGAAGACGCCGCTCGTTGAAAAATATGTCTCCCCTATCTTCCCGTAGTTGGGACAAAGACTGTTTGTCTGTTTGAAGGACTTTAGTTAACTAAACCTTAAGATTTATAACGGGCCCTCGAGCTAGCCGAACATGTACTGCGGAGACGCATCGACATCTGGCAATCATCTTACTCGAAGAATAGGGTCTGCGTGTGGCGAGCCACAGGACAGAAACCGTTGGAATGTTTACTGTCGCGTGTCGCCACGAATATTTCTTTTAAGGAGAGCTATAGAATTACTCCATACCTTTGTTAGACAAAGCGTTCATCCCGTGACCGCGGCTACGTTCGGCGACTGACTGTCGCCTCGAGCCCAAGCTCATTATCACAACTCTCGAACAATTACAATCGGATTGAATAACTACAATTGTTCAATTACAGACTCCGGTGTTCTTTCATCTCCGACATATATATATGTCGAGTCAAGTTCCGAGTCTGGGCCCGAGTCGTCCTCGTGGCGGGGGCTTGGGACAGGTAAGGATTCCTCACTGAAGCTATCCATGTTTTCTTTTACACTGAAGTTATTTTTATTGACACACACGAAATTGTTACAGAGTTGACACAAACTCACAATGACCACATACTCGCGACGCTAGTGACAATGGTCTTAGGTTCGATAACGAGTCCGCGGACAACGGGACGGTAGTCGTACGCACTCGCAAAAATCTAAGTCGGATTCTGTGTTGATATTCACTGACCGTAAGGCGTTAATCTCTTTTTGTCGGTGAGGTCGCAAGAGAGAATGACTTTCCGTCCCGGTGATACCCCAGAGGAAAACCATGACGGGGTGTGTCTAAGGACACGAGATCATCGGATTCGTCGGGGACATCCTACGTTCGGAAAGTAAGGGAAATTGACGTTGCTGCTAATTGGCCAATCTCCATATCGGTAGTTAGAAAAGGATGCTAGCCGCCCTTGAGGGAGGGTTGCTAGTGGGAGACGTCGTTCGTGGAAAAATAGGTCTCTCCTGTCTTCCCGTAACTGGGACAAAGACTGTGTATCTGTTGAAGGATTTTAGGTAACTAGATATTAGTGTTTATGACGGTCCTCGGGCTAGCCGATCACGTACTGTGGAGACGCGTCGACATCTGGTAAACATCCTGCCCGGAGAATAGGATCTGCGTGTGGCGAGCTACGGGACAGAAACCGTTGGAATGTTTACTGCCATGTGCCGCTACAAATCTTTCTTTTAAGGATAGCTATAGGATTACTTAATGCCTTTGTTAGATGGAGAGTTCGTCCCGTTGACAGCGGCTACGTTCGGCGACTAATTGTCGCCTTGAGCCCAAGCTCATTGTCACAAGTCTCAAACAAATACAATTGGTTAGAATGACGGCAAATCGTTTAGTTACAACTGTAGATTTTAATTACAATGTTTTTATGGATTTTCCCGAGGTTTCAGAGGGAAGGCACCGGTGTCCTCTTATCTCCGACATATATATATGTCGGGTTAACATTAGGATTTAAGGCGCGTAACGATTCTTCATTTGAATTAGCCATTGTTTTACAAAACAGAGAATATATTTACACGAATAAACAAGGTTTTACAAATATTATGAATAATGAATTTTTATAAATGATATGATTGATTAACAAATGATAAATTAAATTATTAATTAGATTAAAGAATAATAAGTTTTATCGAACAATAAAAGAAACGAATAATATATCTTACGATTTACTAATTTAACGAATAATGAAAATTAACGATTGATAAATTTACAAATATTGAATTTAATTTACGCTATAAACAATGATCCGGGGTTCAAACGAATCCACGGTCAACGGGAAAATTTTAAACAATTTTTATAACACAAAAAAATACGTTTGCTGAATCACTCGGAAAAAAATTACTCGATGTATCACTTTCCAAGGCGATCACACGAATGCCTCTCTGATTAAAATCTTTTTCGTAATACGACTGCATTTGTTTGTTATATTCTCGCTGGAAACATCGAGAAGGTTCCAATCGTTGTTGCTAGGCAATATCTGTCAGAAGTTTGTTATATACTCCTTGGAAACATCGAGAAAGATCCAAACGCCGTTGCTAGGCAGTTTCTGTCTGGAGATTGATTCCTCATACAACGTGTGTCCCATTATATCGACATCTCTAAAGTACAATTCTATGTGATTTCTAGGGAGAACAATACAACCGATCCACACCTTCGTCAGGCAAAACGTTTATCCCGTGACCGTGGCTACGTTCAGCGACCAGTTGTCACCTCGAACCCACTTTCGCTTTTCACAAATGTCAAACAATTACAGATGACAATTACTTAATTACAGTTATGATAAAATCTGGGCTAAAGCATTAAAAGGCCTCCTCAAAATCGCACAGGGAAGGCTCCGGTTTTCATTTCATCTCCGACACGGCCATACTGACTATCACACGTCCTCGTGTGCAGCTAAAATACAGAGTTTTAACATTAGACTCGGTGTAACTGATATTATTTACCATTCGATTAGATGTTCCAAATAAGTCAAGGGTCCAATTCAGCAACAAAGCTCTGTTCAAAAATTTGACAAGCAAGGAAATGAAAAAGAACTCAAACTAGTGTTATAGTTTGTATTCAAAGTGCCAGTTGCACTCCGTAAATCACCAGTCAGACCGCAATGACACGACAGATCATTTTCGACTCCACACAAAGATCTCAGTTTGTTGAATCGCATAACCACGTTGGATGCATAACAAAAAGCACAAGACACCAGTGAGGATATTATAGAAAGCACAGGGCACCAGTGAGGATATTATAATAAGCGCAGGGCACCAGTGAGGATATTATAATAAGCGCAGGGCACCAGTGAGGATATTATAGAAAGCGCAGGGCACCAGTGAGGATATTATAAAAATACAAGCACTACACTGGGAGTATTATAAAAGGCGCATACACTACACTGGGAGAATTATAAAAGGCGCACACACTACACTGGGAGAATTATAAAAGGCGCATACACTACACTGGGAGTATTATAAAAAGGCGCATACACTACACTGGGTATATTACTATGACCACAATGCGGCGTTAATGATTCCCAGAGATCAATGTGCTCGCATCGTTATTATCACCGTCGCTGTCATCACCGCAGACATCCAACTCAGCAGGAATACAACCATCTGGCATCTTCCTCAACTTGTCGTGTCTATCCTTATATGACCGTTTGCCATCTAGAGTTTTTAAAATATATCTATCCCCCTCTAAAACTTCCGTTATCACGAATGGACCCTTGAATTTCGGATCTAGCTTTGTTTGGTTTCTCTCCTCGTTCTTACGTAACACAAAGTCACCGAGATTAAACCTAACTATCTTCGCTTTCGTTTTGTCAAACCTGTCTTTATCATAACTGGCGCAAGTCTCTATGTTCCGTATCGCTTGTTGCCTTACATTGAAGATGTCTACTTCCTTTTCCTCAATATTATTAGGCAACAATAAACCGTAGGGCCTAGCTGCCTTCCCAATTAATAATTCCAGAGGACTTGATTTGGTTACACGATTGGTAGTGCAATTCAAGGCCAGTTGTATCTCCCCAATCGCGTCTTGCCAAGATCGCCCGGTCGTTTCCACCGTCGTTAACATATTTTTCAGCGTACTCATAACACGCTCTACCTGTCCATTGGCCCTACTCGCACCAGTTGCTATTAAGTGAAGTCTAATATGTCTATTCTGGCAGAAATTTTGGAAATCTTTACCCGTAAAACACCTTCCTTGGTCCGCTATTACCCGGCAGGGATTGCCGAATAAAAATATAGCGGACTTAAGTGCTATAATGGTATTAAAGGAATCTAATTTACGAGTATGATACAGGTATACAAATTTTGTGAAAACATCAACAAAACAATGATATACTCCTTCGAGTCACTCTTACCACTTAATTTACCCGTTATATCCATGTGTACCGTATGCCAGGGTATGCTGGTCTTAGGTATGGAATGTAGTTCAGCTTGTACTTTACCTGAACTAGCCTTCGAAACTCGACAAGCATGGCAGTTCTCAACGAATTTGCGAACATATTTCGCCATTCCTTCAAACCAGTAATACTCGTATAGTTTCTCAAGCGTTTTATCCCAACCTAAGTGCATAATGGACTGATGCACATGATTAATGACGGACCACCTGAAACCCCTTGGGACAATGGGCAAGCAAAGAGTTCTACCTTCTCTCTGTATTTTCCGATGGAGTGTACCAGACCGTAATTCATACGTATTCGCAATATCTTCCGCGAGCTCTTCATTTTGCAACTTACGGACGATCTCAGAGATTTGTGGGTCGCGACGTTGTTCTGCTAACAACCGATCATCGGAGATTTCAGATAGATTGATTTCTTTCTCTACAATTTTGTTGATCGTACGATGATCCAGATCTACGGGATTTCTCGAAAAGAAATCTACATGAGCCATTCGTCTGCCTTCCCGATACATAATGTCAAAGGTAAAAGTCTGCAGGTAAGCCCACCATCTGTAAACCCTGTCATTTAAATGTACCTTGTCACTGGATGCCTTCAGAGAATTACAATCAGTGACAACAAGAAATTCCCGACCGTGCAGATAGTGACGAAAATGCTTGATGGCGTTTACCACTGCCAGCGTTTCTAACTCATAAGAATGATATCTAGATTCCGCAGGGCTAGTCCGCTTGCTATAATACTCAACTACTCTATTTTTACCTTCGACCCTATGCATTAGGATAGCCCCAAATCCTTCGGAACTAGCATCCGTATGTAGTTCTATTGGATATTTGGGGTCAAAAATCATTAGCACCGGCTCATTGGTCAGAATAGAAATTACTTTTTGCCTAATTTTTTCATGTTTATCCGTCCAATTTATGTTCTTGCTACCGGAAGTGAGAGCATACAAAGATTTCATTACCTGTGAGAATTTAGAAACAAATTTTCGAAAGTAAGAAGCTAAACCAATGAATTGCCGGAGCTGTGTAACAGTCGTTGGTGCGGGCAAAGAGCTCAAGGCTTGTACTTTACCTGGGTTTGGTCGGACTTCTCCGTTATGAATCACATAACCCAGATAAAGTACTGACGTCTTCAAGAAAGAACATTTAGAAAAGTTGAAAGAGAATCCGGCGTTTACGAGGGTATCTAGGACGGTGTTTAATCTTTCTAACGCCTGATCTATCGTATCGGCAATAATTAAAACATCATCCAAATAAACGACAACATATGAATAAGCAAGATCACCTAAGGCATTGAAAATGGCCCTCTGAAAAACAGACGGTGCATTCTTCAATCCAAACGGCATCGTCATGTATTCATATTGACCATCAGGAGTAACGAACGCGGTATATTCAGTCGAATTCGGGTGAATAGGAATTTGATGAAACCCGCTGGCCATATCCAGGCTTATAAAGTATTTCGCCCCTCTCAGTCTCGCGATCTGATCAGCTATGAGAGGAAGAGGGTACCGATCCGCGACGGTGTTTTTATTTAATGCTCGGTAATCTACACATAATCTATCTGAACCGTTCTTTTTTTTAACAAGTAATAAAGGGCTTGCGAATGGTGAATTACTCGGTCTTATGATTTTTGCTCGGATCAGTTCACCTATCCTCTCTCGAACTATTCCCCGCTCCTCCTCACTGAGTCTATAAGGACTTCGTTGCACGGTAACGTTGGGATCAATTAAACGAATTTCTAATTGACCCGTATTTACACGATTCCGCGGAAAACCCGTAATAAATGACTCTTTGTATTTCTCGAGAACAGAAATCAATCGATCTTTATCGTTACCAACTACATCAGTGTCGACCTCATTAATGTTGATCACATCTTCCGCGACTCTGCTACAAGCGTTAACTATTTTTGTCTTACAAATATCGACACTGTTTCGTGTAACATTCACGTCAAAACCTTGGCTCAAAATTTCACGACCAATCATGATATCGTATTTTAAGTAATTATCAGAAAGGGCATGAAAAGTTATCTCCAATGTAAAACCGTTAATACATACAGTGGATAAAATCTGAGATGTACTGTTAACACAAGTATTCCCTATGCCTCGCATTATTACTACATCAGTCGTTCGTTTGCCAGAAAATTTCGAAGCTACGGATTCTTTGATTAATGAGCATTCGGCTCCGGAATCGAAATAAAATGGGTACGACTCACCCAGATGACTTAATTTACCAGCTGGAGGCTCTACCACACAGGAGTCGACTCGACGTTCATTCTTGAAGCCGGATTTTCTGTTCTGCAGTTGTGGACAATCAGGTGCGATATGACCCTCCGCACGACACTTGAAGTAAACCACCTTGGACGATGAAGCTGGACGGTTTCTTTCCTGGTGTTGTGTATCCTTTGTATCCTTTGTATCCTTCCGCTGTTCACTACGCATCCTCTTGCGACACTCCGTTATTTTGTGTCCAAGAGTACCACAATAATGACACTTCACCCGGTAATGCGATAACTTGCGTCGTTTAACTTCAGGTTCCTCCGATGTATTTCCTAACAAAGTTGCCGGCAGATCGTTGTAAGGATAAGGATAAGCTCTCATTTCATCATAAAATTGTTCCTCCGTCTTGATATTATTTGCGAGCGTTAATCGATGAAAGCGTTGATCCTGTGAGTTTAGCATATAAAGAGTTAAGGCATTGAGTAGTTCGGGCATCGTTAGATCTTGCATCTTCATCTGCAACATGGAACGGAGGCGACTACCGTAAGCTCCTAGAGTTTCGGTCTCCGTCCGTCGTTCTCTGGACATCCTTATTAATGCCGTGGCGGCTGTCTCTCTGCCACCAAAACGCGAAAGGAATTGTTCCTTAAACGTTGGCCAGGAAAGTTTTCCACCACGCACTATTTGTGAAAGCCAATGTGCAGCAGATCCCTTTAGGGCACGATTTAAAGCAGAAAGTAACACACTATCTTGCATCGGATAGTCTTTCAAAATCACATCTGTGTATGAGCACCACGCGAATGGATCAGCGCCCGTGCCTTCAGGATCAAAACGTGACAACATTACATCCTTAGGTTCCATACTCGACTTTTGCTCCCTAGGCTGAGTCATCTGGTTCATGATTTTCATGAGTTGTTCCAAAGTGACACTTGGGCTTGATCCCACTTCTGATGTCGGGTAACATTAGGATTTAAGGCGCGCAACGATTCTTCGTTTGAATTAGCCATTGTTTTACAAAACAGAGAATATATTTACACGAATAAACAAGGTTTTACAAATATTATGAATAATGAATTTTTATAAATGATATGATTGATTAACAAATGATAAATTAAATTATTAATTAGATTAAAGAATAATAAGTTTTATCGAACAATAAAAGAAACGAATAATATATCTTACGATTTACTAATTTAACGAATAATGAAAATTAACGATTGATAAATTTACAAATATTGAATTTAATTTACGCTATAAACAATGATCCGGGGTTCAAACGAATCTACGGTCAACGGGAAAATTTTAAACAATTTTTATAACACAAAAAAATACGTTTGCTGAATCACTCGGAAAAAAATTACTCGATGTATCACTTTCCAAGGCGATCACACGAATGCCTCTCTGATTAAAATCTTTTTCGTAATACGACTGCATTTGTTTGTTATATTCTCGCTGGAAACATCGAGAAGGTTCCAATCGTTGTTGCTAGGCAATATCTGTCAGAAGTTTGTTATATACTCCTTGGAAACATCGAGAAAGATCCAAACGCCGTTGCTAGGCAGTTTCTGTCTGGAGATTGATTCCTCATACAACGTGTGTCCCATTATATCGACATCTCTAAAGTACAATTCTATGTGATTTCTAGGGAGAACAATACAACCGATCCACACCTTCGTCAGGCAAAACGTTTATCCCGTGACCGTGGCTACGTTCAGCGACCAGTTGTCACCTCGAACCCACTTTCGCTTTTCACAAATGTCAAACAATTACAGATGACAATTACTTAATTACAGTTATGATAAAATCTGGGCTAAAGCATTAAAAGGCCTCCTCAAAATCGCACAGGGAAGGCTCCGGTTTTCATTTCATCTCCGACATATATATGTCGGAGAGGGAAGGACAGCGGGACTTTCCGTCGGGAATGCTGGGAAAAACCTTCCATCACCATGGTCAAGATTTTAATGTTTAAGCCATAAAAATAAGGAAAACAACTTTTAATGTTCCAACCTGGCGTTACGACGATTGGTTCAGGTTTAAGGTGACATAACGGGTCACCAGACGTAGCCACGGTCACGGGAGGGCCGCGTACCTGACAGAGGTACGGAATGATTTTATGACTCTCCTTAAAAACAAGGATTGACCCCTGAAGCGGGGACAGGAGTATATAAGGGTAGGTTCATCTGGATTCAGGGAGTTTTTTAGTTAGTGAGTCGTTGAGCGAATTGCCGAGTAAGTCACGCTGATACTGGTCATCCCGTGGACCGTGGATTCGTTATCGAACTTGGATTCGTTGTCATCATCATCTCGGACATCCTATTGCCGTTACTCATAGCCTCTTGTAGTGCCCAAATTCGCACTGATAAACACTAACCACATCCGCGATGGTAAAGTAAGTAAAGGTTCATAGAACGCCCCAAAGTGCCAACCTGTCTCCGACATATATATGTCGGGGTTGCATTGAGGATCAGGTTGGGGGCGTTCGGCGAGTTGCCCTGAGGGGCAGCCATCGTTGCGATATCACGCAAACACCGTTTATTAACACAAATATCGAGAGTACAGAACCGGCGATCAACCCGGGGATTAGATGCTCGCGGTACTGGTGACGATGGTCTCCGGTTCGGTTACGAATACGCGGCCGACGGGGTGATAGATATGCTTAGTAGAACTCAAACGTGCACTGCTCCTGATCGTAAGACGCTCCGTGCTTCCTCGCTCAGATCTCTAGCAAGAATGCCCCAGTGCCCGTCCCGAGGATGCCCGACCCTCGTGTCTCCATCGGTCGCTTTTGGGACCAACCTGCCTGTCCATTAGGAAACTCTTAATTGCCGGAAGTGACCTAGGTTTTATGGCGGGTCCTCGGGCTAGCGGTACTCGTGTCGCGCAAGTGCCTCAACTTTGGGTATTCATTGTCTGAGGGGCCCGTTGGAATGTTTTACTGCCCGGTACTTCCTGTACTGGAGGTTATACTATCGCTCTGTACCTTTGCTAGACAAAGCGCCCGTCCCGTCGACCGCGGTTACGTTGGGCGACGGGCCGTCGCCCCGAGCCAAAGCTCACCATCACCAGTCTCGAACGATTACAATCGGATTAGCTAACTGTCATCGTTTGACTACAGCTATAGTAGACCCTGGAGTACACTGTTGCTGGACTATCCCAAGTTCTAGGTGTTCCGGTGTTCTTCCCTCTCCGACATATATATATATATACATTTTAAATGTTAAGGTTATCTATTTTATGTTTGTTAAATATATTTAATTTTATATTTCCCCCTTTTTTTTAATTAATAATATATCTATATATATATATATTTTTTTACATTTGTATTTGACAGTGTAGTTGCGCATAGAATTTATTAAAGAAAAATGTTAACAATGTGTTTTCATGATTTGTTTCTCGCGCCTGACTTCCATTAATCCCTAATATTCCTGTCGCCATGACGCGCGTTAGTTGTTCCGATGCGCACGTGTAAATCTAACATGGCTGCTCATAAATGTCACCAGTAAAGTTATAGTGGCGGGTCTTTAGTTTTGTTTGATATCGAAGTAATTTTCCGTCTGTCGCTCGTTTTTCCTTATTCTACCGCAATTAGAACATTTATTTATTAATATTGTTTAAAGTGACAATAGTATTGTTCGTGTGAATATACATATATATATATATATATATTTATGTTGTGTGTCATTTTAATATGACTAATGTTTTGTAATTCTTCGATAGCGTTATTTATTGTTTTGAGTAGTTTATTTTATAGAGTGTTCGATAATATAAAACATACGCACACATACACACACATATATATATATACGTATTCATATGCATATTTCTTCTGGCAGTGTAGTATTCATACGAAATGAAATGTCAATTATTTATTTTATATTAACTTCATTTAATAAGATAGAACACGCACACGCACACGTATATATGTATATATTTCTGGCAATGTGATTTTCATTTAGATTCCTTAGCGATATAATGTGTATTTGAGGTTATGTGTCTTTCATTTGATTTCATATATACATATATATCTTGTATTGTGGCAACATAGTATTGAAGGTTTTGTTTCTAGATTATTGTGTGTTTAATGTGTGTTTACATACTTGTGTTTGATGATAGAATTCCTCAAGTCGTTGCGGTGTTAATTATTTTGAGCGTTTGGCCTATCGATAGGTTGTCGCTTAGTCCCAAGTGTTGCGTTGTGTGTTCTATTTCTTTTGTAGATTATTAGTAGTGGTTTAGTTTAGAATATAGATTATTTATATATTTATGTAGAGACATGCATGTTTCGTAATGTAGTTCTTATTTTATAACTCTTTACCGGAATGTAGGCTAGTTTTAAGTATGTATCTTAGATTACTAATTTGATTTAATAATGTAGAATGTGCACACATTAGTAGTAATTTAGTTTAGAATATAGATTATATATATTTATATATAGACATGCATATTTCGTAATGTAGTTCTTATTTTATAACTCTTTACCGGAATGTAGGCTAGTTTTAAGTATGTATCTTAGATTACTGTTTGATAGAATGCGCACACATATATATATGTTGCTGACAATGTAACCTTTATTTCTTTAATAATACAATATTGTATATTTTATGTATTCGTTAGACTATTAGTTTTTGACTTCATATATACTTATATTTCATAAATTGATAATATTGTATTTGTTGCATAGTATTGGAAGTACTGTCTCTAATATTTACTAGTTTATTACATGTCTGGCATATATGTTTATACTTATATGTAACTCTCCAAGTTGATTGATTAAAATATATTTATATATACATGTATTCCTGGCGTTTCAATTATTTCCCCTTTTGTAGTTATTCTTATTTCCTGGTTTATTTGTTTGGTTCGTAACTCGTTCAATCCATTAGCTGGTTCTATTTATTTTATTTTATACTGGTTGGATTTATATTATATTGAACCACAAGTTTTCAAATTGCAAGTCGGTTATTGGTAGGTTTATTTAGAGTTGTGTGTATATGTGTTTTGTTTATTGGTTAGATCTATTAGTCGCCCTCGTTTTGTTAATCCTTCCTTTAGTTTCGTAGCGCCGTGTGTTCGTTTGTGCATTCAAATCCTTATTCGCGCGTTTTGTATAGAATGGTTTTCTTGTTCTTGTTACGGCGCGTGCGGAGCGCGGGACGTGACACCCCCGCCCTTGGAGTTCAAATTTCCAAAGGAAATTTGACTGATGGTGTCTCTGAGTTCGCTCAAGGCGGACGTAGATGTCGTTGGTTGTTGAGTGACTACCGGTGTTATCGATATCCCTTGAGGTTGTGATGTTTGATCATGGATATTTCGTCTTCCTTTGAGGTATAGTAGCAGGTGGGTGACTGAGCCGCATATTGCTCCTAATAGGGTGATTCCACATCCGTAAGTTTCACGTAACTGGTATCCGTATATGGCTATATCTATTATCGTCTTGATTAATTTAAACATTACGAGTATTCCAAATATTGCTGCACTGACAGTTCCAAATTCCATGAAACCAGTCCATAAGCTTGATACGGTATTTTTCGCTATTGTCGTTAATGTGTTTTCGTCCATCATTCCCAGGATGTTTACTGTTCCAGGGACGATTGTTTTTCCTGTCGCTCCTCTGGCCAATGTGTTCAAGACTGCAGATTTTTCTGCCGGGAACATGACGTGGTCCCGTAGTGCGTCGAGGTCTTTTTGGGTATATATTCCGCTCGTGGCCAACGACGATGGTGCTGAATATCGCCACGTTTGGCGCACGTCCGGGCGGAGTTCCTGTGGTGTGATTCCCTTGCCAAACGGGTAGCTCCGAGTAGCATTCTGTTGTATGTCGTACCTTTACTTGTACCGGAATGCATTCGACTATATGGACCGCTTCTCCTGTGATCAGAGCCATGTGTCCTGGGTTTTGGTTATGGTGTATGCAAATTCGTCGGGCGGTTTGCCAAGCTTAAAGCGTTCTCTATTAGTTTCTTCTGTGTGGTGAGTCTTTGTGTCGGTATATCATGGTATAATGTTGTCATTTGTCATTTTACTTTCGAGTTTATTAGAAATAAGAATAACCTTTTATTATTATTAATATATATATGTATATAGAAAAAGAAAATTTTTATATTTATATGTATTTTTTCTCTTTTTTTTCTTATTGTTAAAACCTTTGTTTTATTTTAGGTTTTACGTACATGTTATCAGTGAAAATAAATATTATGAATGCTACTTGGGTTATAATTATATACATATATGCATACGTATTGGTAAGTAGTATAGATGAGATTTGTTTTATTGTTATGAATATATAAGTATATATTATCAATAGGAATAGATATTACAAATATAGCTTGTCTTTGAATATATATATATGTGCGTGTAATGGTAAATATGACGGCTTATTTTTATGAGTCACTTGCATTATCAATGGAAGTGAGTGTTATAAATATCGCCTACTTTACAACATGCGTGTATATATATATTGGTAGATATAAGTGAGAATTATATGTATAGTTATAAATGTTGTTTGTTTACAGGTGGATAGCAAAAGTATTTGGTTTCGTGGGTGGCGTACAGGTGCCTTACAGTTCTACGGTGCGGATTGCTATTCCTTGGACTAAAAAAATTTCTTTCGAGATGAGTCAGATTATTGTAACGATCATGCATGGGAGGATTTTCTGCAGAGATTCAAAATGCTCTCTGGATTCCTCGTGAAACGTCTGGACAACACCTACATGTACTTCCATCCGTCGTTCAGAGAATGGTTGATGAATTCGCCATCCGTTCTGCACACACATACAAAAATAGTTAATGTATATATATATTATTTATTTTTATTTTTTTTTTTTTTATAAGTTTCGTTCGGACCTGTTCCTTTGTACGAAGACTGTATCCCTGTATATAATATAATATATATAATATGTTATGATTATGTTAGTTGTTATTTATTATATATATATTTTCCTTATCTCTCTCTTTTTTTTGTTTGTTTTTTTTTTATTAGTACCTAACATTGCTATTATGATGCTGTATTATATTGCATTGGCTATTATTTGTATGTGCGACGAATTTTTCAACATGGCCGCTCGCGTGTCACTTTGGTATGGCGTTGGTTTAATGTCAACAGTAACGTGTTGTTGAAATAGCTAATTAATTGTTAATCATTATAATTTTATTTAGTAGTGTTTTTGTAATATTGTTTTGTATTTCATGATATTGTCTGTGTCAATACCGTGTGCTACTTTAATGTGATAACATGGATTGTATTGTTACCGAATTTCAATAGTCATTGTTTTGATTATACGTGACTTGCATTTATGTAAGTCTTGTTCAATTTAGTTAATGTTTTGTGTATTGTGTTACCAGTTATTTTCGTGTAGCATAACTTTATTCCTTTGCACCGAGTTCAGTCATGTCTTGTTGTTAATATTTAGTTAGTCTATCTTGATTAATTTCTAACCTATTTCTGTGTTTATTGACTTTTCTTATTTTCCCTATTAATTTATTATTGCATGTACTTGCTATTTGTTATTATTTTGTGTATGATATGAATTAGTTTCCTTATTAGTGATTAAATTTTATTTGTTAGATTGACATTGTAATTTCTAACCCATTTCTGTGTTTATTAACCTTTCTTATTTTCCCTATTAATTTATTATTGCTTGTACTTGCTATTTGTTATTATTTTATGCATGATATGAATTAGTTCCCTTATTAATGATTAAAATTTATTTGTTAGATTAACATTGTCTGTAATTCTTCAGATTCTGCTCTTTCGATGCTGCGTCACTTACCTGGATCGTTCCCACAACATCATCCGATTCTTTGATATGCCTTGGATACTTACTACGGCTGCCTTCTACTACGGCTGCCTTCAATCGTCTTATATCTGTGGTCATAAAGGTGGTGTTTAATTTATTTAATTCAATATGTGTATAATGCATTGTGTGCGCGACCGCTATTGGGCATTACAAAATAACATAACAATACTACGTAGATTAATGCATAACAAAATATCCTTTTACTCCGGTTATATTTATTACTAACTCTCAATTAATCTATCTTGATTATTTTCTAACAGCTTTCTATACTTTATCAGCTATTTTATTTCTTCTTATTAACCTGCGAAATTCATGCATGTACACTTCCTTGTATAGTGATTAATTGTTCACGAGGTAGGTTGTACTTTCATTGTTATTCGTTGAACTAACACGTTTTACGTTCAAACAGTAATTGGAGCACTCGTAATAAACCTTTTCTTTTCAAGTTTCCGCTATCTGTGTTATTCAACGAACAGTGCCATGCTTCCACAGTATTGTTATAACATTTAGTACTGTTGTATTTTGCATTAAGGCAATTGAAGTTAATTTGTTCATTTATTTTTCAGCTGGCTGTTGTACATGGTGTTCCGCAAACAGGGAGCCATAACCTATTTTGCACGTAAACCTTCTCGTATGATGATTACTTGTTCACAAGGTAACTTTCACTTTCACTCTTTTAATTATTTATTGAATCAACACGTTTTATATTCAAACAATGATTGGAGTACACATGATAATTTTCCTTTTTTTCTTTTTAGGTGTTCACTATCTGTATTATTCGACGAACAGTGTCACACCTCCTTTTGATTTATCCACAATATAGTTATAACATTTAGTAACCTTGTATTTTGCACTGAGACGATTGAAACTAATTTATTCACTTATTTTAGGTAGCTGTCGTACATTATGTACCACGAACAACGATCCATAACCTATACTTGCACGTACACTTTCTTGTATGTTGATCACTTGTTCACAAGGTAACTTTCACTTTCACTAGTTAATTATTCATTGAGTTAACACGTTTTATATTTAAACAATAATTGAATCACATATAATAATTTTCCTTTTCTTTTCTTTTATGTTTTCGCTATCTGTGTCATTCGACGAACAGCACTACAACATACACTACTGCACTACGTTGCCCACTGAAATCACTTTATTCATTGTTTATTTCGATTATGCGCTAGTTTTAACTTGTTTAAGTGCACCGTTCGCGGAATCCCATTTTCACTTCAATCTTGACGTTTTGGTTCTGCAAGATTTCTAGCACTTTGTGTGGTCCAGTATATTGATCGGAGAATTTTCCTTTACTAGGTTCTTTTAGTAAATATATCGAATCTCCTATTTTAAAATCTTGAGGGTTGATTCGTCGATCGTAATATTCCTTTGATCTTAGTTTGGATTTTATCAAATTTTCTCTTGCCATTCGTTGTACGGTGTAAATTTTATTGAACAGATCTTCGAGATATTCTGAGTATGTTGGTTCCATGTTCTCTTCGATTATTACTTCACCAGTAGGTTCTCTGGCTAGATGTCCAAAACTAATTCGTGCGGGGAGAATTTCGTTCCTTTCCTTCATTTTAGTTTTTATTTTGCGCCAAGACGCAAGTTTACTGACATCGATCCAATTATCCAATTGCTTGCTAATAGCATTCAAAATACAAATTTTTGAAAGTGCCGCAGCCATATTAACCCAAAAATATTTTGTATATAGTATAGCGTGATACCATCTATATTTTCCTGGGGGAATCATAAGATCAGCACTACCTACTATGTTACCTACGTCAAATATTAGATGTAGTAACCAATAAAGTATTTTTAATCCAATTATAATCCAATGGCTAGTGTATTCAAGTTTTTATATATATCTTCAACTGGTGATTCCCTATTTTCTCCCTTTTGACTTCTTTGGGCTCGTTGAACTTGCGTTTCTTCAGCTTGAAAATGTTTAGAATCCTTTTCCTTGGTTACCCTTTTTCCTTCTTTATTTACTTTATTCACAACACCTTTATTTTTCTCTACCTTTTCAGGATGAATAGTTTCACTGGAAGTGCTTATTATAATTAAATTATTATTTATTTGTATGGAACGTTTAGGAATATTTTTGGTAGATTTGGAATTATTCTTTGAATTTTTATTACAAACCTTTTTGCTTATAGATTCTGTTTTGGATTTAGGGATAGCTATATTTTTATTTTCTATAGTGTGATCTTCCTTGCAATTTAATGATTTGGCTTTGAGTTCGATAAAGTTTCCTTCTGATGGTTTTATAGAAGTTTTTGAGTGAGATACACTCGCTATCTCTTTTCCTATTATGGTTGAGACATTCACGAAATTCGTGGAGTCTTGCTTTTGTATCTTTGCCAAGTCGAACGTGGAGAGGCAATTCGCACTTCCCAGCGGGTCCAATATCTCTGTGATATTATGCAGTGGATAAGCATTGCCTGTCGTCTCGTCGTTCAATTTCCTAGTTTCTGCTTCGTCTGAAAGTTCTTTGGCACTAATATTATTTATCTTGTTTGGTAACTCAGGAAATTTCTCACTCATGATCCTGTCTATGGCACCGTGCGTCCTCTTATTATTTAACGTGACATTATCCCTTATCACAGCAACGGAATGGTGTTTGCATTGAAAAGTTGATTGGTTGAAATGATCAGCATCTCTCTTTTGATTTAGATCTCTATCGAGGTATTTATTTATGCATTTTTCTTCCCAAATTATTGCTCTTGCTTCTTTTCTAACATTTTCTTCTATTCCCGGGTTGTTTAGATGTTTCCGCGACGGCGGTATAAATCTCCAGTTCTGGCGGTTGTTTCGGTTATAATTATTCGAAGGTGTCGAATGTTGGTATCGAATTCTATTGTTCACTTGTTTTAGTTCTCGTATTGCTTTCACGGCTTGGCGGTACGCATCGTCCAAGGATTGGTATCCTGCTATCTTTACTCGTAAATACACCTCGTTTGGAAGCCCCTTAACGAAAGCTTCCCTCGTGTCTCGATCTATCCTATCTTGAAATACGGTGCCGTACTCGTACCTTTCCCCGTTCATTATCGCCAGTCTGAGATCTTTGACGCGTTCTATCTAGTCCAAAATATCTTCTCCCGGTCGTTGAAATATTGTAGCTAATTCCCCTTTATATTCGTTAACCGTTTTTCCCGGACCGAACATATCTTTTAATTTATTCCCGAAATCGTTTAAACTTATTACTTCTGTGTCTTCTATGGCGAGAAATGCGTGTCCGCGAAGCTTATTCGTTAATAATTTTACTAACTGAGATTCTTGATGCCTAGGAACCATGTTTCGTGCGCGCTCGCATGCTCTTAAAAATCGAAATACCGAGGGTCGATGTTCGTCGAACACTGGTACTGTCTCTATTGCATCTTTTAACTTAATTGGTTGGGTATTAACTTCTATCGGTATTGTCGCTTGGGAAATTATCGGCGATGATACGGGTGTCTTGATTTCTTTTTTTATTTTCAGTGAACGCACGTCGTCTTGTAATTTATTCATTGTTGTACTCATGTCGCGAAAATTCGCATCCCATGCTTTAAGTTTTTCCGACAACATCAAGATCATGTCTTTGTCCAACGATTCTAATTTAGTCGACATTATTTCTTAGGTATATATTTTATCGATAATCGTAACAACTTTAATTCTTTGTGGAGCGAATCGAACCGTTTAAACCAACTTTAATCCTCCGTGAAGCAGATCCCACCGCTGCCACCAAAAATTTAAATCTCTAATGTTACGTATCAATTTGTTTGTTTAAATCGATCAAATCTTAAGTTTAAATTTTACTGAAAAATTTTTTTTTTCGTTCGAGTTTGAATTTAATCTGAAGGGAAATAAACTGAATTGATATTATTGTGTATGTAATACTGATTTAGATTTCTAATTAATACGGTAGTTGCTGCCACCAGAAATAGTCTAAGGACTATTTCAAAATATTTTATTTTTTATTATTTTTTTTCGTTTAATGGGTAGCGTTAACTGACGCTTAATGCAACTGGTAAACGATTTCCACTTTTCGGCTAACCTGCTATGTGCAGGGATATTGGCACGGGAGAGGATTAAAGCTGGGAACAATAAATATTTGTCCTCGTTAAACGGATTTTTATTTGAATGTAGAATTGCTTAGATTATTACCTTTATATATATTTTATTAGCCGGATATATATATTTTAGCGTTGCTGGATTGGATAGGAATGTGAGATTTTTCGTTGTTTTATATAAATTTATTTTTACGTTTGACTTCTTCTTCTCTTTTAATTTCGCTGTACTAGTTTGCCGTTAGAACCGAAACTCAATTCATTTACTACGATGGATTCTGTTACCATGATTTTCTTGCCTTTTGAGTTTAATAATCGAGGATGATTCTAACGATCCTCTCTGTGTGGGACTCGTGTGATTTCGGAAGCCTTGCCCAAAGACGGGTAATATTTTACCAACAGTGGGAGGAGGAATGCGAAGATCGATGGGTGTTTTCGATAATCGAAAACACCGTTTGCACAAGCCAACACAGCGAACGATCCTTTGGTTAAATTTTCGAAGGGAAATTATTCTGCTATTTCTCTCTTACAATCGCATGCAATGATGGCAAGAATATCGATTAATAGCAATGCCGGTATTGCTCTTAATTTTCGATTGACCCCGACGATGTATTTAATGGTCCTCTCTGTGCGGGACTTGTGTGATTTCGCAAGCCTTGCCCAAAGACGGACAATATTTTGCCAACAATGGGAGGAGGAATGCGAAGATCAGTGGGTGTTTCAGTAGCTGAAAATACCGTTCGCACAAGCCGACACAGCGGACAACTCCTTTGTTTAAAGTTTAAACAATGATTCTATCTTCAAAACCGTTCACGAAAATAAAACGAGATCGATGATAGGAAGTTCTAATTCGATTCTCGAGGGCAACGAGATTATCAGAGAAGAAGGAAATTTTCAAAATTAATTTTCTTACCTTGAGGAGTAGGTGCTGTCTGGTGCCATTACCTCAGCTGCTCCGGTGGTCGTCGAAGTTTTTGTTGGGTTTATTACTTGAACTCGAATATAGTTTACTATCAACTTTTACTTTATTTATCTATTTCGATACAGACTGAACAATTTACTAACTGGATTAATACCGCAATTACAATGCGCGTTTCTGTCTAAGCGATGAAATGAGGACTTCAAAGATAAAATCTTTCTTTTACTTGGTCGCGGTTCTCTTTTCTTGACCGAAAAACTAAAGACCCCGAAACGCAAAATACTATACAAAATTTCTAAACGCAATGATGAGCGCAATAACGAACGTAGTAACAATGAACACAAAATATAATGAGCACAAGAATAATGAACGGTAATAACAATGATCACTATAATAATGAACGCAAGAATAATGAACGTAATACGAATGATCCGTAATAACAATGAACACAAAATATAATGAGCGTAATAAGAATGTTCACCAGAATAATAATGAGCGCTGCTCTATGTTGCTTCGCTTATTTATAATGCCATCCCCCACGGGGTGGTGGTCCACTGGGGGTACGCTTCCGTGGGAATCGGGATGTTGCAGTTTGGGTTTCTTGGAATCGTACGTGACAAAATGTAAATTCCGTATTTCGACTTAGTTTTTATCGGTCCTGTGCTTCTGCTGAGCTAGCGTCTAGGAGGCTTGAAGCATTCCATGCTGATCTAGTCTTTTCCGCGAGAAACTTCTATGTTTTGTACCGTGGGAATTACCCGTGTTTCTTCGGCGCGTGCAAGGGCCGGCGGCTGCAGCATCATTATCACCTCGATGTTTGCTCGGGCAACACGCGCAATTCCGCTGCTCTCCCACAACAAGGACCTCCTTCTTCGAGTTATTTTTCGTAAGTTTGGATATTCGCATATTATGGTTGTTTTTGCGATTTTAATGTTTTTTCCTTTTTTGTTGTTTCCCTAGGCTTCGGTGATCGTCGTTCGGACAATGTTTGCGGAGGCATTTCCATCAGAGGTTCCTTATTATTATTATTTTTTAGATGTATTTTGTTTTATGTACGATATATATATATATATATAATATAATTATAATATATTATATAATATATATAATTTCATCAATGAGATCGCGAGCGAGAATGTCTTTCCCGTCCCGATGATGCCACGGAGGAAAACTATAATGGGGTGTGTCTAAGGACACGAGATCATCGGATTCGTCGAGAAAAGCCTTCGTTCAGAAAGTAAGGGAAATTGGCGTTGCTGCTAATTGGTCAATCTCCATATCGGTGGTTAGAAAAAGATGCTAGCCGCCCTCGAGGGAAAGTTGCTAGTGGGAGACGCCGCTCGTTGAAAAATATGTCTCCCCTATCTTCCCGTAGTTGGGACAAAGACTGTTTGTCTGTTTGAAGGACTTTAGTTAACTAAACCTTAAGATTTATAACGGGCCCTCGGGCTAGCCGAACATGTACTGCGGAGACGCATCGACATCTGGCAGTCATCTTGCTCGAAGAATAGGGTCTGCGTATGGCGAGCCACGGGACAGAAACCGTTGGAATGTTTACTGTCGCGTGTCGCCACGAATATTTCTTTTAAGGAGAGCTATAGAATTACTCGATACCTGTTGTTAGGCAAAGCGTTCATCCCTTGACCGCGGCTACGTTGGGCGACAGACTGTCACCTCGAGCCAAAGCTCACCGTCACTAATCTCGAACAATTACAATCGGATTGAATAACTACAATAGTTTAGTTACAGTTATAGTAGACTTTAGATTGCAATGTTGCGGGGCTATCCAAAGGTTCCGGTGTCCTTTCATCTCCGACATATAGATATACATGTATATGTGACGAAATATACTAAAGCAATATTGACCCTTTGTCGCTGAAAGTATCAAACTACAAAACTTCCTTTCAAATTTTCAGAATAAGGAAATCAGGATCATAATAAATAATTGGAACATAATTAAAAATAATATATCTTCTCTATAAGATAATGAATACATTGGTTCATTTAATTTTTATGGATATTCAAACGCGTCTGTGAAATAAAACGTCAAGATTATAGAGTATAAAATTCATAGCTATGAAATAACTAAAACTCTGATGTATTATTAAAAATATACGTTAGGTTGTATGTAGTGATACATACAAAGATTACATGTACAAACCCATAATTAACACAATACTACCGCAACCATTCTGCAATCTACCTTGCCCAAAACACTCTTCCAGTCACCTCCAAACTCTTCAATTCTCTCCACCTAACCACCCACAAACCATTCACAAACATGCAATTCTCGACAAAAGAAGAACTTATCGTCAGTTGTCCTTAACATCTCGTTCATTCATTTGGTCCCTATCCCCCTATTTCCTCCCACTGCGATGATCGCACTACATTTTTCCACGTCTCTATTCTATTCTCTGGATGATCTGAATTCTCGAGCAGTCGAGTGACGATTGATCTGTACAATTGATCGATTTCTTTTTACTACAGACATGCAAGAAATTCCGTG